>NW_007087013.1:39978-40375 GCF_000164805.1 Carlito syrichta
CGGGACCGGGGGTCGAATCCCCGTCCGGCCACGCCCTGGCGGTGTGAACTTGGGCGGCTTGCTTAACCTCGCTGTGCCTCCGTTTCCTCTGCCCTGACGTGGAAGTGATTGCGGGCGCGGTGGTTCAAGCCTGGCACCCCAGCACTTTGCGAGTCCCAGGCTGCCCGAGTCCCGCTCCAGCAGGTTCAGGGTTCCCGAAGGAAGGGCGGCGACGGTGGGTGAGGAGATGGACGCAGACCTGGTGTTTATGCAGGACTGCTCGTTTATTGCCAGCAAATCTGTGATTTATATACCTTTTGGTTACATAGCCTTTTGGGCGACATACCTGAAAAAATCTTTTTCTTGACATTACTCAGATTTTCCAAAACAGCTTCCTTTTTTTTTTTTTTTGAGTTGG
>NW_007087014.1:0-1328 GCF_000164805.1 Carlito syrichta
GTCACAGTATGACCTCAGCACTTGAGAGAGGTCCCCACGCCACCCCAGCTGTCACTGGAGCCCCAGGACCTGAGGACCCACCTCCAGTCACAACTCCACACAAGAGTGACCCATCACTGCCCATGGCGTCCAGAGGCCACTCTTACCAAGAAGGACCCAGGACCCACCCCAGGAAGATTGCACACGCACACACACGTGTGTAGACGCACTCACAAGCCCACAGGCAATCAAGTCAAGAGACAAAGGAGTTGGCCTCCGAAAAGAGTCATCCCGTGGGTAAATGACACCAAGGATGGTCTAATTTGGACTTGGGAGTCTGGCACACTCACTAGTAAGGGACGGCCCTGAGACCACAGCTGCGGTGGACAGGGACCACACCCTGTGCCCAGGGAAGGGACAATCGCCAAGGAAGCTCATCCAGTGGGAGACTCTCCAAAGACACCAAGAAAGGGGTCCGGGGCCAACCGCCCCACACACCCTGCCCCCTTGGGGCACTCTCCCCACAGAGGACAGCATGGGGCAGGGCCGCAGCACCTCACCAGGGCCAGGTGGACCCTCACACAGCCCACCTGCAGATGCAACTCCGCCCCCCATGGGTGGGCACCTTCCACCCCCTGCTGCTTCTTGGACTCATGAGACATCTGGAGATTTCCACGACTCTCCAACTGGAATGTTTCCTGTCCAGAGAATGCACACGGCAGCTTTCCTGTCTGGGGCCAACACCTGCTCGCCTTCAAAATCCAAATGAAAACATCCCAAGTGGTCCCCACCTAGAGGATGCCCAGCCGCTCTCGCTACACTGGGACCGTCTACAGCCCCCGGGGCAAGGGAGCCCCAGAAAGCCACATGGAGCTGCGAGCCCTTCAGGGGGAGCCCAGCCCAGAGTACCTCCAGGGGCAGGAGGGTGGGAGGCTGTCAAGATATCTACCCAGGGCTGGCCACCATGGAGGCTGCCCCAGGCACTCATGGCTGGGCCCCAGGTCTAGGAAGAAAGCCCCTACACTCACCTACTTTTTTTTCCCCCTTGAGTCGGGGTCTCACTCTGTCACCCAGGCTAGAGTGCAGTGGCAGTCACAGCTCACTACTGCCTTGACCTCCTGGTGATCCTTCTGCCTCTGCCTCCCAAGTAGCTAAGACTACATGCACCACTGTGTCTGGCTCATTTTTAGGGATTTTTTTGGTCAAGACAAAGTCTTGCTATGTTGCCCAGGCTGGTCTCAAACTCCTGGGTTCAAGCGATCTTCTTGCCTCGGCCTCTCAGAGTGCTGGGATGACAGGTGTGAGCCACTGCTCCTGGTCTCTCACTGAATTTTTTTTTTTTTTTTTTT
>NW_007087014.1:2077-13016 GCF_000164805.1 Carlito syrichta
CCCACAGCCGTGAGAGTGTCTGTCTCGCTGCGGAATCGGCAACACTGCACCATGTGTGTTCTGTGTCATAGTCATGAGGTGACAGTCCAGCTACCACCACAGTGAAGATGTTGCTGGAAGCTACCCCCAGAGCCACCACCTGCTGGTCTCGCTTCTCGGAGGTATGACCACACCCTCCTCTGTGCCACCATGAGCACCTCACAACTTTTCCAAGGACTGAGCTGCATGGCTCCCCGCTTCTGGATGGGGCTCAAGCTTCATAGCGGGCCCAAACGCACCGCTACTCTCACCACGGGGCCGGCTCACATCTGTCCAGAGTGCGGGGCTGCCCGGGTCCCTTGACCACTCAAGTCCTCAGTAACTCGCGGCAAAGGGTTTCACAGAAGGGAGGCCAGGCTTGAAGACAAGTTTATAATTTTCTTAAACAAAAGCATTCCAAACGTGCTGTCCCACACGCAGTCTATGCGTACCACTGCCCAACACGGCCACCCGGCTCCTTGGCCAAGACCCACACCTCCTCACGCTGTCCATGAGGACAGGGAGACGAGTTTCCCATCTGTTAAAAAAAAGTTTCCAGAGGAAGACTTTCAAGTCCGTTTGCTAACACCTTCCAAATGCATGTCGAAAGCCAGCTGACATCAGGGCAGGTGGAAACGTACTGGCTAGACTGGGAAGAGGCTGTGCAGCCACTGAGGGCCGCACAAAACCCATGTCCCACCCAGAGCCTGACGCTGGCCACAGACTGGTCCCAAGGCCTCGAGACACCCTGAAGCCCAAACGTGACACAACTTCATTTCAGCAGAAACAAAAAGGCTTTTTTGCTCAGCTAATTGTCAAAATCATTGATGACTCCTTACCACACTTATCACACTCTGGTGTGTATGTTCAGGACACTGCTGACCCCACTTTCTAGCCACCAGGGCCCCAGTCCAGGCCAGGCTGGGCCCGCGGTCCTCCTGCCACTCTCGCAGCTGGGCCGGCCGGTCTCTCTCCCGAGCCCTTCTCTGCCCACAGCCCGTGCCCACCAAGGCCCGGGGCCCATCTCACAGGTCAGGGAGCAGCAAGGCTGCTGTCTACCTGCTTTTCCCAGTCATGTGGGGCAGGTGTAGACAGTGGGTCCTCCAAGCAGGCAGGGGCTCTGCTAGGGAAGGGGCCCTGCCCCCTGGGCATCACAGCATCTACCCAGCTAACTGCTGAGGTGCTGAGCGTGGCTGCCCGCTGTGTGCTGACCCACACTGAGTCGCAGAACCTCCAGCAGCGTGGTGGGCTACTATGAGGGAAACAGGAGGCCCTCAGATCTGAAGAAATGCCTCAGCAGTGTTGGTTCTAGGGCAGGAGGCTCCAGTGGCACAGTGGTGGCCAGAGGGCCCTTCTGGCTTGCCCTGAGCCGCTGGCGAGACTGCCGGGGCCTAGGTGTCCCGGGGCTCTGTGACCTTGGCCTCCTCACTGCTCTAGTAGCCGTGGCACACGGAGGCCCATGTGGAAAGCAGATCGACCCCAAACCCTGGTCACTACATGGCCACAGTGAATGGGAACCCCAGGCACCTACCAACCAGGCATCGGTCTCCTCCGCCTGACAAACAGCAGCTCTGCAGACTGCTTGGGCCCCACCTGCTGCCCAGGAAGGAGCAGCCAAGGCAGCACCACCCCACCCGCCAACAGGTCTGCTCAGCATCCTCCTCCCTGCCCAGCTGACGCCCGCGATGTTTGCTCTCCATAGAAACCGACACAACACAAGCCGGGCCTGGACTGTGGGCAGCCCTCCCCAGCCCGCCGGGCCCTGCCAGAGCAGCGTCTGCACTTCCAGACTATGGGCGGCCAGGCCCAAACCCTAGCCCCCATATGGGGCAGCCCCCACGGCACCCCGGCACCCCAACATGGGGCCACACACACAGTACTCCAGCACCCCCATACAGAGCAACCCTCACGCAGGGTGCCCCACAGCACGCCCATGCAGGGCCGCCCCTCCAGCACTCCAGTGCCCCAATGCAGGGCAGCCCTGGAGCGCCACAGCGCCTCCACGCGGGGCAGCCCCCACAGTACCCTGGCACCCCCTTCTGGAACAACCCCCACGCAGAAGAGCCCCTGCAACTCCCCCACACGGGGCAGCCCCCACAGCACCCCAACACGGGGTGGTTCCCCACAGCACCCCCACACGAGGCCGCTCTGGAGCACCCCTCACACAGGGCCGCCCCTTGAGCACTCCAGCACCCCTCACGCAGAACAGCCCCCACAGCACAGGTCGGAAGGCCGCTCGCAGCACCCGGAGGAGCAAGCGCGTCCTGAGGATGGACACGTGGAGACCCCGCGGCAGGACCCAGCCTGCGCTGCAGTGTCTGACTGGGCAGAAGAGCGGCCGCCATGCCTGCGACGGGCGGAGTGATGCCCCCTGGCCGGCGGGCGCCCACAGCACAGTGCGGCCACCAGCATGTCCCGGGATGACGACGGACTCCCTCTGATGACACTGCCCCAGGCGCCAGCCACTGGGACCACGCACCACGCCTCACCACAGGCCCACGCCCTGCAAGGAGCCCAGCCCTCCCACCCGAGGGCCACTGCCTCAGGTGGGCTGGGTGGGGGTCGGAGGGCCCCAGGACGAGGTACTGGGGGGCAGCAGGGGCCCTGCGCAGGAAGACCCGAGCAGGGCACATCCACCTGCAGGCGGCATTTCCACGGCCAGCCGGCCACACCAGTTCTGTTCCTTCAGGGCACCCAGCCCTGTGGGCACAGCTTCTCAGCATCACCAACAGGGCGGCACCTCCCTGTGGCCGTGCTGGACAGTGTGGGGGTGCTCCCACGGCTTCTTCTCGACTCCCAAACAGGTCATTCAGCCAGGACGCTGAACCCCAGCATCATGGGAGCGCTTTCCTGCCAGGCACCAGGGGCAGCAAGGGAGGTGGCTGGGCGCAGCAGAACCCTAAGTCTCCCCTCTGGGGTCTGAGGTGGCTCAGACTCAGGGCAAGGAAGGGACTCGCCAAGACCACAGGGGCCCGGGCCGGGGAGACAGGTCAGACGTGACCGTCCTTGCGGGGCTGCCAGCAGCAAGCACCAGGGAGCCCCGCGTGGGGCCAGGGCATCTTCCTCCTGGCATCCTCCTTCTGGGTGGGAGTGAGGGGTGACCAGCAGCCCCCACCAGGCCCCACAGTGCAGGCGAAGGGCGGAGCGGGGCCAAGCTGGGGCTCCCAGGCAGGGGCCACAGTCACAGCAAGCCCCGCCCACCAGAGGAGGCAGACAGCCCCTCACAGCCCTGGGCCCCACCTGCTCCCCCAGGAGGGTCACCCAGGGCCAGGGGCTTTCCCTCTGACAGAGCCAGAGCACTGTCATCTTCCCCACTGTCTTCAGGTTTCTCCGAAAAGGCGTGGCACCCCCAGGGGGCCCTCCTCCCTGGCTCTGCATGCAGGGGCCGGTGGCCCTGCTGGAGACCTCGGGTCGAGGACCATTCGGAAGGGCGGCCCACGCTTACCCGGGGTGCTTGGAAGGCTGAGATCATGGAGGGAGGGTTGGGCGGGGCCCGGCTCACGGGTCCCAGTCTCCCCCACAGGATATCCACACGGGTCTGAAATCAGGAAGAAAGAACCTTTCTGTCTGCAAGTGGGGCCGTGCCGGTACCTGGGTGGGCAGGGGAACAGCCCTCCCCTTCACAGTCCCCCTCCTCCCCCTTCCCTCCCCCACAGCTGGAGCCACTGTCGAGGAGGGAGGTATTTCCTGTGTCCCCCTCCCCCCAATTCCCCGACATTCTTGGCAAGCCCAGAGCAGGCCTGAGCGAGACCGAGGCGGGGCTGGTGGGAGTGGGCAGGAGATCGGGAGGGCGCACAGGACTTGGACGGCGAGGCAAGGAAGAAAACGGGGGAAGGGCCCACGCAGTGCCCAGAGGAGCCGCGGAGAAGCCTGCCCTCATCAGAAGGTGGCCACTGCCGGGCACGGCTAACGCTCCCCGCACTGGTGCCCACCAGGCCGCAATTCCCCAAGAAGATGCAGCAGAAAGAGGTAGCGAAGACAGTCCCCCGCTCCCAGGCTTACATCTACGTCCAGAGGACTGACTGCACTGCAACAGTTCATGGGTAAGCGGTACCACCGCCTGACAGCCTGACAGCGGCGGCCAACCCAACCCAGGAGGCCCAGGACTCCAGGTCCAGCCACTGACCACTCAGCCCCACAGCAACCACACCCCTGCCCTCAAGGAGTTTACAGTCTGGGGGAGAAAAAGGAAACACACCTAAAAGGTCTGCTGCTCCTAGAGCCATGGAAAGCTGGGCTGGGGGCTAGCGCTCAGGCCCCAGGCCCCAGTCCAAGCACCCTGGCCCTTCTGCTCAAGGGACTGCCTCGGCAGGACTGAGCTAGAGGACAGCACTGCTCTGGCGAACGCAACCCTGGGCCCTCACACACACTAGGCCCATGGCAACTGCTCAAGACACCTGCCAAGGGACGGAGGGAGGGGCGGTCAGCATGGCTGTGGTGCCCCAGCCTGGGGCAGGCCTCAAGCCCAGGACCCACCCTGGACAAGACCAGGTGAGGCCTCAGAGAACCCTCCTGAGTGGGATCGGTGACCTTACAAAGAGACTCCAGAGAGGCCTTGCCCCTCCCACCTCGCCTTCAGAAATGGGGCGGGGGGACGACACACAGGCCACGTTGGGGAGCAACCCAACCTCGCGGCCTGCCTTGTGAGGGGACAGCAGACACACACGCATGCTTCTGTCCCGGCGAGAGACCAGGCGGGTCTCTCCTGCAGGATCTGGGAACGTGCAGGGGTCACCACCGGCCCTACCCAGGCTGCCGGCCGTCCCCAGGGCTCCTGCCCAACTGCTGGTTACACGACCTTGCTGCAAGGACACTAAGGCGAAGGCAAGCCCACACCAGTCCCCCAGCCAAGGGGGCCTGTGCGTGTATGCGTGCGCCTGCCTGTGGTGCTGGCATGTGGTGTGCAGGCATGTGTGGCACACACACATCGCCATCATGGACAGAGACCCCCGGGAGCTGCATGGAAAGCAAAAGAAGGTCTGAAGATTTCTACGCTTCAAAGGTTTAAAACAGACTATCTTTCCAAACACACAACTGTGAGCACAGGGGGAGGCCCTCGCTCGAGCCCAGGTGAGAGGAATCCATCCTGCCCATGGACCTTGACCCCCCCACACACAACCCCCCCAACTCCCCTGTGAGGTCCTGGTGTGTTCAAGTCTCTCCAACACTGTCCCCGGGGGAACAGCCCAGGCCGAGAGGCTCCTGCTCTCATCAACACCCATGACAAACACATCAGGGCCCAGGGGACCTAAGAGCCCTAGAATTCCAGGACCAAAGAGAAGCGCCTCAGAGAATGGGTTCCTGGACCTGTCAGGAACAGAGCAGTGGGAAGAGGCGAGCTGGGGGAGATGGCCAATGGGGAGCTAGCCTCAGGGGACGCCCAGCTTCAGGGGTCAGGCGGGGTCCAGCACTTGCTCTCTGGCAGCGCACCCCAGGGGAGGTCCCCCCAGGTCTAGAGCTACACCAGCCCTGCAGGGAGCAGCACGGCGCTTACAAATGGAAGCGCCATGTTTCCCCACTGTCCACTCACAAAGCCACCGGGGAGGTGGGTCAGGAGGGTCCTAGAGGCACGGACTCTTGTGGAGCAGGTGGCCAAGGGCCAGGAGGGTGGCAGGCAGGGGTTCCAGGCTCCTGGCCTCCCTGGAGGGTCCACCCGCCCGCCAGGCAACCCTCCTGCCTGCAGCCCCTGGTCCCAGCTCTTCCTCTGGAGTATCTCACACCAAGAAAATGGCCTGACTGCAGCAGACAGACTTCTGGGAGCACTGGGGGCATTGCCCCCCCTCCGCCCCCAAGAGTAGGCAAAGCCAGGTGGGAGTTGGGGTAAGCCAACGTCCTTCTGCGGGGCTCAGCTACGTGACCTGCACAGAAGATGCATCCACATCAGAGCAAAGCCCCTGCCCAGGGAAGAGCCAGAGTGAAGGACAGCTGGGAAAAGCAGGACTCTGGGCTCTGGAGGCTGCTTCCCCAGGCCCGGCCAGCTTCCCTCCAGGCATGTGAGCCTTAGTAAAACTTCCTGCCTGGGCAGGGGAAGGCTGGACAGAGGGCACGGCTGGGAGGTGCACGTGGAGCCTGCCAAGGACTCCCCCACGGCGCCAGGGGCTGGAAGCTTGGCTGCTCCTCCTGCCCGAGGGACATTTAAAGATGCAGGAACGTTTATGGAAAAGCCAAACTCTCCTCACACCCCTCCCTCCCGCCAGAGGGCCTGGAGCTGAGACAAAAGGCAGTACTGGGCAAGCCCGTCACACTGGCCCTCCCAGGTCACCGGAGAGCACCTGAACATCCCATGGGCTGGGGCAGCTCCCTCCCTCGTGGGCACCTGGAGCTGCAGTTGGGCAAAGTGCAGAGGAGCCACCAAGCACGCGTCCAGGCACACAGGATGGCCCACAGCACCAAGAGGGCACGGCCGGGGCAAGACCATCTGCCCAGCCACTGCTCTGAGCATTCCAGTCAGTTCCAGAACAGAGCTCTACCAGGTGCCCAAGGCCACCATCTCTCCCTGGCTCATAGGCAGCAAGCCCTTGTAGGGACGGGGCCCCACAACAAGCCCGTCTGGCTGCAGAAGCCCCTGGAGCCGCCCATGGCTGCAGCAGCACAGGTGGGAGAAGTGCTTGGTGCCCACCTGTCACCTAAGGAGGGCTGATACACACAGCCCGTGTGACTGGGAAGGCCACTACAGACAGTACAGGACAGTAAAGAACCCAGGAACATGAGTACTATGCCTACCTCACAAGAGCTCATCTCCTCTGCCCACGCTGCTGCTCCTTGTCCCGTGGCCATGTGGCCCACTGGCCCCACACAGGGAGCAGCCCAGATAGCCCTTTCCAGAGGTTGGGCCATGTGCAAGAGTTCTCCAGTCCCAGAGTGGCTTGGGGGCTCACCATGAGAGGGACTATGCCCAGGCCCTGCTCCTTGAGTACTCTGTGGCTCTCTAGGATGGTGGGGCAGCCAGGGGTCCGGGGACAGTGCCTCAATGCTCCTCCTCTCAGCTCTGCAGCCAGCCCTCTCGCCCATGAGGATGCCAAGATTCTAGAGCCCAGGCTCCCACGCGGACCCCACGGAGCCAAGCCACGGCACCTCAGGATACCCTCAAGAGGTCAGCATCAAGGGCAAGGGGACCTTCAGTGAGAGCACATCTGGGGACACCATGGGCGCACACCAGTACACTGCATCTCTCCGCAGAACATCTGGCCTCTTTCTCCCGGGTGGCTTTGCATCGTGCTTTTTACGGCCAAACTGGAAGCCACTGCTCCAAGTCGGGGATCAAGCAGAAAAAAGGCAGGAGGACAGGGCAAGTGAGGCATGCTGGAAGGACGGGCACACCCGAGGCAGGACCACATCACCCTCCCTGCCTGACAGGGACCCCTGCGTGCCCAGCCCTCGCGGTCCCGACCTACACGCCCAGGGCACGAGGGCCTGGCACAGGGAGAAGCCCGGGGAGCCAGCAGCTCCGAGGGTTAAGAACTCGCCAGACCCGAGTATCTGCAAAGTAAGACTGACAGAAGGTTGGTGTCCTCAAGCCATCCGTTAAAAGCTGCAGCGGGAAAACAGGCAGAGAATAAGAAGGGAGCCTTGCCATAAACAGCTCCACTTACATAAACAGCCTTTCTCCACCTGGTGCTGCGCGGTCCCAGGTGTGTGCCCTCCATCTGAACACACGCCACCTGACCCCAAGGCTGGGCTGGGGACACAGCCTGACCAGCCTGCAGACGTGCGAAGGCGCTCACCGCACATCTGCAGGACGGGACTGCTGTGTCACCAGGGCTGTGGGTGAGGGGGCAAGGGCACAATGACACCCAACCACGACCACTGTGACCATGGCCACATCTGTAGGCACAGCCCAGTAGTACGGAGGGAGGGAGGGATACAGCAGGACCAGGGGCCCACTGCACTCACCAGGCCTTGAACACACCATGTGCCATCCACAGAGAAGCTATGAGGCCCCGGGCTGCGGCAAGAGCCAGATGTTTAGAAGGCCACAGTCACACGACAAGGTCCTGCTTCAGTCAGGAGCTGTGCTCTTACCGTGGACTTGTCACTTCTCCATGGATGATCTTACCACCGCCCACCACAGTCACCCAGCCCGGGGCCCTAGGTGTGCAAGAGCTCCAGCTCCTTAAAGAAGACAGGGCCAAGCCTGCCCATGCCCACTGCAGGCAGAGGGAGGAAAGGTTCCATGGCCACCACTCCCGCCTCCTCGCAGAAGCGCCGCCCTCTGCAGGGGCCTCTATGGAAGTAAATGTGCTAACCAGGCCACAGGACACACAGCCACTGTCCTTCTCTGCACAATTCCAAGGGTCTATACACTGGCGGCAATGTGGAGAGGTACCAAGCACAGGGCCTGGGAAAGGAGAGTCGCTCCTACCATGGCTCGAGGGAGTGTGGATGCCTGGGGGGCGTCTCTGTCGGCTGAAGACATCATCCCCATCTGCTCCCAAGGGGCCAAATGGCCCCAGCAGCCATCTAGGAAGAAAGCCCTGTGATGTGTGCACTCTGGACACGGGTGGCGCAGTAACAAACGTCTCTGTGGAGGAGGAGCCCGGCCTGTGTGTTCAGGTGCTGTTTCAGGCTAGCGAAGATTTCTCCTCCAGCCGGACAGCTGCCACCCCCATCCCCTCGGGAAGTCTGCCTGTGAATTCTAGCACCGCCTCAGGAGTAGCAGGGTGGCCTCGAGACACAGGAGGGCTTCCCGCCGAGGCGGAGGTGCCAAGGCCTGAGTCACAGCAACTGTCTTACCTGCGCTGGGTATGAGGATCAGGGACAGCGTGCACACATGGGAAAATCGGAGTCAAGCCTGCAGCGGTGGCGGGGGCTGAGGCTCTGATGAACACCGCGTTAGGCGTGATGCTTGCAAGGCAGAGTCGTACGAAGGGGTTTCTGGCAGTCGGTTACAAGGCAAAAGCAGGAACCTGCTCATCCTCCACTGTTTTTAAGTCACAAAGTGTCCCCCACCATAGGGCCGCCACTTCTACCCCTGCGTGGCTGGGAGGGTGGACGCTGAGCCCGGCCACCCACAAGAGTCCTGGTCAGTGCCTTAGCCGCATCTCCCACTGGTGGCTGTTTCGGGTGGCGGCACAGTCTAGTTACACACGCTTGGAGCACGTGTGTGCTTCTGCTTGATTTTTAACACCATTTTTAAGCTCCTAAACATTTAACCTTGGTGGCTGGACTCAACCTTTCAGCGGGTATTTAATCCCCGGAAAGGCAGCCTGGGGAAGCGCCAGCCCCGCCCATCTGTGCAGAGGGCAAGAGGTCGTGAGAACGCAGGGGACAGCAATAAATATCGGGGCAGTGACCTTTTGAACTGGCCTCTTTGCAGGGCGCAGGCCTGGAAAGGGAGCAAGGCGGCCGGGCCCCTCCTGGAGACCCCTCGGCTGCCCCTGCACCTGCCCTCAGGGGTGAGTCCTGGCCGGAGGGAGAGAAAAGATAGAAACTGCCAGCAGGCTCTGCTCTTCCCGGCAGGCCTGCCGCTGGGGCCAGCTGCATCTTTAAAATGCGCTTTCGGGAAACACCCCAAGCCGGACCCTCCGGCGCCCCAGCCTCTGGAACCACGGCACAGATGTCAGAACCCTGGCTCCTTGGCACCCAGCCCCAAAACAGAAGGGGGTGCTCGGGGGTCCCCTCCAAGGGACGGGGGCCACAAATCCCTGCCCCCGGGCGGGCCTGCAGGGCCAGGCGAGGGGCCCCTGCGCTGGCAGGGCTCGAAGGACAAAGGTTTCTGTGGGGAGACGGCAGTTCAGCATAAAAGGCTGATGTCTGGGGTCAGCCCGGGGCAAGGCCCCACCACAAAGACCTTAGACGCACAGCCGTACCGTGAGTGGCCCTGCCTGCCACGGTCTGGAAGCTTAATCCTGCGGCGGCAGGCTGTGAGTGGCTGCACGTTAAAGAGAGCCTTGGCGGGAAGGCCCCACGTAGGTGAACAGCCCCAGGCTCCCCAGGCTCCCTGAGCACGAGAAGGCACCACAGGCCAGCAGGAGGGGCTGTCAGGCTGCTCTGTCCTGGGGGACACGTCCCCATAAGCCCCGACCACGGCAGACTTCAGGGAGACAGATGCCGAGTTTCCTTCACTTAAAAAAAGCCCTTGGGGCCATCAGGGAGGCACTGAGGGGAGGTGGCCGCGGCAGCGAGGGCTGGCCTGGCTGGACAGGAACAGGCCCCCAGCCTCTGCTCTTCTCAGGGACGTTTCGGGGCCCGCAAGGTACCCGTCACCCTGGCCACAGATGCACGTGCTCAGGCTGGCAGGCACTCCCAAGCCCATCGGGAACCGCCACGTGCCGGGGTGGGCCAGGAGCACACAGCCCTCCACCTCGCGGGCCCCAAACCTGGACTGGGCCCAGCCCACGCTCACCAGGCCTCGGTCACCCACACAGCCCCCACCCAGGGCCAGGCACTCATCAGGGCCATCAGCTCGTCAGCTCATTCACACGGGCATCCAGTCTAGGCCGGGGTAGCCCAGGTCTAGGACAGGACTCTCCGTCAGGTGGGGGGAGTATGTGTGAACTGTCCACCCTACAGCTGGCCCAGCGGGCATCCTCCAACAGCTGGCCTGGCTGTCTTCTCCCAGAGGCTAGCGACCCAAGGAAGGAAAGTGGGTGTGGCCAGGCAGACCCAGTCTCTGTGGCCCCACCCCACGCCGGTCCGCTGGGGAGCCCGGACAGCCTGAACTTTTCACCTTGGGCCAGACTCCAGAAAGGCAGAGAAGGTGTCTGCCTAGGAGGCGCAGGGCGGGAGCCTCCACTGCCTGCAGCCCGCCTCCCCTCCCCCTCCAAAAATGTGTATTGCCCGTTTTACAATCACCAGATGGCAGCCCAGGAGTGCAGGCCTCCCATCACCCACTGTGACCGCCTGACCTCTCATAAACGGGACAAAGCCCAGGCCCTGCGGCCACACCCCCAGGCCACGAGGGCCCGAGCAGGAGGCGGCA
>NW_007087014.1:13036-42069 GCF_000164805.1 Carlito syrichta
CGCCTGCAAAACCTGCAAAGCGGCTGTGCTTTGGGAAACGCCTCCGGCAGGCAAGCATCCCACAGTGTCCACTCGGCCTCACTGGTGACACGGTGGGGCCCTGCTGTGTGGTCACTTCCAAGGCGATGCTCGTGCTGTGGCAAAACCCACGGTCACATTCCAGGCAGTCCTCGCTCACACGGCACACTCTGCGGGCGGGCGGGCGCAGCCACCAGGTCCTGCCCGCCCAGAGCCTAACGTGCACAAGGCACAGCAGTCGGCTCCCCCGACGGCCGGAGCGGACCCCAGGTGGACCCAGGCCAGCCCCAAGCTGCAGGCCCCGCCACACTGGTCGCCAGTCCCGCAGGCCTCCGGTCGTGGCCTGCTCATAACTGCCCCCAGTCCCTGACTC
This sequence comes from Carlito syrichta, assembly GCF_000164805.1. Lineage (NCBI taxonomy): Eukaryota > Metazoa > Chordata > Mammalia > Primates > Tarsiidae > Carlito > Carlito syrichta. The sequence goes on from NW_007087014.1 coordinate 13,428, forward strand.
TCTGCTCTGCAGCCCTCACGACTCGAGGGAGACTGGAAGCCCCACCTCCCGGTCGCGGCAGAAAATTAGGTGAAACTGCCCCCCACAGCCAGGAAGGCGAGACAGGAAGACTGTCTCCTACCCCAGGAACCACCAAACTCGGCCCCACGGCTGACCTGCACTCTGCTCGGTACGCAGAGGCCAGACCCACCTCTGTGCGCCTGGACACAGCACCCCAGGTAGCCTGTGAGGCCACAGGCAACCTGGCCCACACCACAAAGCTCCCTGGATGAGGGGTCACTCATAACTCTCTTCAGGCACAGCAGAGAGCCCTGCAGGAGGCAGAGCGCTCCTAGCCACCCTGCACGGCCATCCTCTCACCCAGCTGCGACACTAAGCAGTGTGCCACGTGCATTCCGTATGCAGTGGTCCGGGGCCAGGGCAGCACAGCTTGGTTCGCCTCTGACCCCCACCAAAGAGGCCCGACCCCTCACACAACCCCTGGGACAGCAGCCTCCAAGACAGAGCCCAAGAGGTGATGAGTCCGCAATGGAATGCAGTGCAAAGGTGACAGTGGCCACCTGGTCCAGGATGTGGGCTCCGGGAGGGGACCCAGGTGGCGCCAGCTCCATGCAGTGCCGTCCGAAGGGTCCTGGGCCCTGGCCTGTGGACACCTGCTTCCAAGAGTGAGTGATGGAACCAGAGGGGGTAGCCCCACCCACAAGGACCCCTCCTGGCACCCGAGAGACCACGGTCACCCCCCCAGCCACAGAGCGTGGGGCCTCAGGTTCCTCAGACCTCCAGCCTCCCACTGGAGGGGGCCTTGGGGTCCTGCTACGACTGGCACCGAGTGTGACCTTCTGAAGTCTCACAGGACATGTGGGGGCTTCTGCTCACTTGAGACCCTACTCACAGACAGCACCACCAGGGACCGTGGCCCAGAACAGTCTGGAAGCAGAAGGCCAAATCCACCCTGCACCCCAGGACACCCAGCCACCGAGGCAGCCACGCTCCCCACAGCCCTGGACCCCTGCGTTCCCCAGAGCAGCCCAGGAGTGGGTCTGGAAGCACAGAGAGTTTCACAGGTCGCCTGGGCCGCCCGGTGCTCCGGCTGCTGCCAGCTCCCACGAAAGCAAGCACAGCCCTTACATGTGGCCCCTTAAGCCCTCCTCCCCAGGGTTTCTCCCCGGGCCAAGCCCCGAGGCCATCCACATTGGAAGGAGTGTCCAGGATGGACGGACAAGCAAGAGCGAACAACTGGCCTCCGGACACCACGGAGGACGAAAGCCATCTCCACGTTCACCTTCACTCCAGCCCGGAAGCACCACGATCGTGGCCCTTCCTCACTCTTCAAGGGTTCGGCCTGCTCACCAGCCCCCAGCGCCGCTGATCTCCGCGCGAGCTGAACTGTGACAGCACTTGGCAGCGCCTTCCTGCGAGCCGACCCAAGAGCCAGCGCACCAGCGCCTGCAGATGTGGCGGGCGGCGTGGACACGAGCTGCTGCAGAGCCCAGGCACCGGCTCCACGCGCTGGCTCATCTGAATAGTCAAAATCATGGCACTTTGTTCCTAATCAATCCCAGCTCACACTGAAAAGGCAGTAATGAAGATGTTAACAAAACCAATCTAATGTCGCCAAAATGACTGCAAAGGAAAACATGCCTCGCACAATGGCTGTGCCAGTCAGCACAATTCTGTGACGCTTCTGGACCTGCTGCCACGCGCACCTCCTCCGGAAGCAGCGCCCACCCAGGGCCGAGGACTTGGCACGGTGCAGGCTCTGGGCCCTCTGCTCCTCACAGCCTGAACTGCGGCCCCAGCGCGGCCGTGCAACTTCTCTCACACGTGCACCTCAGCCGGGGAGGCCTGCACACAGATGCTGGGCGGGCGCAATGGCAGCGCATCTCCATTTCCCATCTCCTGTTCCCAACACTGTGAATGAAGAGAGCGCCTGATTAGAGATGCTGACAGTCAATAACGGAGGTGGCGGCGGCGGCAGCCACACTGCGATGCGAGGACCCGCCTGTAGCCAAGGGGCCCCATAGGGACCCTCCTGCTTGGAACAGCCAAAAGCCTGGATGAGACACAGGAGGCAACAGCTCTGGAGACCCTGGGTGCCAGGTGGTGATGGAGGGTGACCCCCAAAGGACAGAAACAGATGGGCTGAGCCCTCCCGAGAGATTCCAGGCCGTGGTGCTGGACGAGACCCCCAGGTGGGGCCCAGGAGACCCCTGGGCCAGGAGAGCAGTGTGGCTGGAGGTCACAGGACAGGGCAGAGAGGCGGGCACGGTGGGGAGCCCAGAGCCCTCAGGGCACCTGGAGAACTCAGTAGAGCCCAGATCACCACATGTGAGGGGACAAGCCACCCGAGAGGGCAGAGAGGACAGGTCTGTGGCTCACACTGGTCCCCACCCCACAGGCGGGAAAGTCCCCGAGTTCACAGGGTCCTGGGTCCTCCTGAGGGCTTGCCAGCAGCGATGGGATACCACCTAAAAACCCCACAGCAAGACTCGGAGGATCAAGCTGCCTCCAGCAACATTAACCGCATCCAGACAAAGCTCAAGAAGACGTCCAGGAACACCCAAACAGGTTATTTCAAAGTGTCTGGATCCAAAAAGCAGGCGAGCGTGGACCACAGCAAAAATCCTCAATCAGCCGAGAAGGACCAGAACCGACGCAGCTGGGACTCTGCAGAGGACAAGGACACGTGTCCACAGTTTCACCCACGTGGTCACAAAGTGAAACAGTGACAGGAAGGACAAGGTAGAATCCAAACCCAGCCTCTGGATACAAGGCGGATGGACAGACTGAACGGAGGGGATGGTGCGTGTAGACACACAGCAGCAGATACTAGTCAGAATGACCGAAAGAAAAAGGCATCCAGAGACCAGCAGGAAGTAACAGGGCCGCCTCACACAGCCTGACACACCTGACACTCGCACCAGGACCCGGGGGCGGGGCAGGAGGAGCATCCAGCAGATGGCACAGAAGCCATCGGCACACAGGCCATTGGCACAGAGGCCACTGACCCAGAAGTTCTGCGAACTCGAGCATGGTGACACGCAAGAACAGCAGCGAGGGCACACAGGCCCACGCTCGGCAGCCACAAGGGACCATCCGAAAGACAGGCGAGACGCAGCAAGGAAAGGGACTCTGGAAAGCATACAGCGGGGGATGGTGAGTAGCAGCTGCAAAGTGCCTAAACTTTCTGAAAAATCAACCCAGAATTCTAAAGCCACACAACACATTTCAAAAACAAAGGGGGAAATGAAGGCATTTTCAGTCACAAAAAGCTAGAAGAATCCATATCAGAGCCCAGCACTTCAAAGAATGTTAAAGGATGTCCTCAGGCAGAAAAGAGAGCAGCAGACAGCACTCCAAGTCAGCACAATGGAGCACGTGGTGGGAAAGTAATGAGCGGTCATGTGTATGTACAGAGTGTTTTTATTAAGGTTCTTTTAAGAGATAGTTGTCTAATCGTAAATAACAACAATACGTCATCAGCCTATAGGACCTTAACAAGAAGCCAGGAGCGATGATGGAAACATTCTGTAGTAAAGTTCTTAGGCCACAGATGACATGCTACAGTATCCCATGAAAGTGAAGCATGTTACATGAAAGACAGTAAGTATCAAGGTGCATGCCCAAACTCTCCAGGAACCATTAAGTTTTTTTAAAAAGTGCAGCAAGTAAGCCAACAAGGAGCTATAAAAGAGTCATAAAAATACTGTCGTGCATCGCTCCATTCTGAGAAATGTGTGGGTAGGTGATTTTGGCACTGTGTGACCACCACAAAGTAACCTATACAAGCCTCGATAGTCTAGCCTACTACACACCTAAGGCCATGTGGTCTAGCCTACTGCTCCTGGGCTATGAGCCTGCAAAGCATGTGATTGTACTGAATACTGCAATTGTAGCACAGTGGTATGTGTCTGTCTAAACATTGAAAAGGATCAGTAAGAATTTGGTATTATTACCTCACAGGACCACTATCACACATAGAGACTGTCCTTGATAGAAACGTCATCATGGGTTGCACAGCTATATTTGACGAATACAAAAGAAAGAAGAAAATAGTTTAAAAGGGAGGGAATAAAGAGCAGATGGGACAAACAAAAAACAGTGAGACAAAGGTTCAGACCCAGGCTTATCAATAACCACATTAAGTGTCAATGGCATGAACATCCCAATTGAAAGACAGAGCTTGTCATACTAGATTTAAAAAGCCATATGAGATCTACAAAAAACTCATTTTATATACACAAGGGGGACCCCCCCCCCAAAAAAATGGAATTACCTTTTGGAGGGCAGGTCCCTTGTACTACATGTGGAATTTGTTTCTCTAGATCAAATGGTCAACCGTTTTTATCTGGAAGTTTTGAAAAGGCTGGTCATGATTTGCTAAAGAAACGTCCCAAGCTGTGGCAAACAGGTCTTCCACCAGGACAACACACCTGCCCACACTTGCTGAGTGTTCAGGAGTTTCTGACCAAAAACCACGTGACCCCCATGCCCCACCCTCCCGATTCACCTCATCTCGCCCCAGGCAACCTCTTTTTTGTTTCTCTGGATGGAAAAGTCCTCACAGAGAAACATCTTGCCAATAGGGAAGAGGTAAAACAAAAAAATAGCAGAAACACTAAAAGGCATCAAGATAGACTGAGTTCAAAAACTACTTTGAGCAGTGGGAAAAAATGTCTTAATAGGTGTATTGTATCAAATGGAAAGTGCTTTGAAGGCGAATGAAGTGCAAACATGTAAGAATACACTATTTTATAAGTAAATTCCAGGTTTTCTTGGGTCCTCCTTGTAAAAAGTCAAGTTAAAAGTAAAAAGATGGATAGAGATATACCATGTTAACAAGAGTCAAAAGAAAGCTGGAATAGTTAGGTTATTAATAGATAAAGTAAACTTCAGAGCAAAAAATATGAACAAGGGACATTTCATCATGATAAAAGGGTCAGGTGAGGGTAAAATAACCAAAATAACAAACATTGACACAACTAGCAACAAAGGTACAACATACACAAAGCCAACAAAAGATGTAACAGCGAAGAGAAAAAAGTACAGATATAACAGACAATTCTCAACACCTTCAGTCAGTAATTAATAGAACAGTGGACAGAAAACCAGTGAAGATACAGCAGATTGGAATACTCTCTTAACAACCTGATTAACACTCACACAACATTCTACCCAACAATGGGAGAACATAAGAACACACACTCTTCTCAACTGCACAGAGAATACTCACTGGGATACATTAAACTCTGGGCCACAAAAGAGATCTCACTAAACTTGAAAGGACTCACGCCATACGAAGTGTATTCCCTGACCACAATGGAATTCCATCAGAAATTAACAAGAGAAAAATCCCAAACACCTGGAAACTAGACAACACACTTCTGAATAACCCCTTTATGAAAGACACCAAAAGATATTAGAAAGTATTCTGTACTGAATGAGAATGAAAATACAGCATACGAGAATTTGTAAGATGCCACTAAAGCGAGACTTAGGAACAAACTTAAAGCACCAAATGCTTCTATTTAAAAAAAGGAAAGGCAGCCAGGCTCGGTGGCTCAGCCTGTCATCCCGCGCCTTTGGGAGGCTGAGGTGAGTGGATTGCCTGAGCCCACGGGTTCAAGACCCGCCTGGGCAGCGAGACCTCATCTCTAAGATAAATCAAAAAATCACCCGGGTGTGGTAGCACATGCCTGTAATTCTGGCTACTCGGAAGGCTGAGGCGGCAGGATCGCCGGAGCCCAGCAGGTTGAGGCTGCGGTGGCCCAGAGCGGCCGCTGCACTCCAGTCTGGGCGACAGAGTGAGACTCCAACTCAAAAAAAAAAAAAAAAGAAAGGGTTCAAACAAAAAAGTCAGCTTCAAGCTTAAGAAGCTAGGAAAATTCAACCCAAATTAGGCCAAAGAAAGGAAAATATAAAGATCAAAATGTAGATCAATCAAACAGAAAACAAAAATAATCACAATTAGTGAAACAAAAGCTGGTTCTTTGAGAAGCTCAATAAAATTAATAAACCTCTAGACAGATTGACGGTGGGGGGGGGAGGAAATACCAGTGTCATAAATGTGAGAGGTAGCATCACTACTGATTTCTGCAGCTATTAAAGGAATACAGGAAATATTATAAACAACCTCATGCCAATAAATCAGACAGCTGGACAAACTGAGCAAGTTGCTTATATAACACAAACAATAACTCTCCCTTGGGAACAGACAACCGAATAGCCTCTTCAGTTAAAAGCCTTCTCACCAAAAACACGCCAGGCCCAAGGAGGTTTCCACGCTTCCACCAAAAATTTTTTAAAAGAAATAATAATTCTTGCAGAAAACGTAAGAGTAGGGATAGCTTCCCAGGCCATTCTATGAGGCCATACTGCTCTGACCCCAAGATGAGACAAAGACACTGCAAGGGAAAACCGATAAACTGGACCAAACAAAGACTTTTTACTTCTACTTTTCACAAGACACTGTTAAGAAAGAGAAGAGCCACATGCTTCAGGAGAGTCTCCACCAAGTACATGTCAGAAAAGAAAGCGGCGTCTGGAAAACGCGAAGAGCCCTCGTCAGCAACACAGCAGCCCACCTTCACATCACGGGCAGAGTCACAAGGGACACTTCATGAGAGGATGCCTGGTGGCAGATAACCCCGTGAAAAGACCTTGCCATCATTAGTCACCAGGGAAAGGCAAACCAGGCTCGCAGCGAGCCGCCACTCCACACCACTGGCATGACTGAAGTGACAAGGACCCGCTGGCAAGGGCTGGAGGCTGGCGCACCGGGAGCACTCACGCGCTGTGTGGGCGGGACTACGAAACGGCACAGTCGTGGCAGAGGAAGCCCGGCACTTTCTACAAGTCAAACACAGACACAAACACATGACCCAGCCGTTCCACCCTAGGTGTCTACCCAAGGGAACACCGCTGGCATGGTTGCCGCCTTGGCCCCAAATGCTTGCGGCCTGCCTTCTCCAGAAGCATCAGGAACCAGGATCACCCTGCACTCTGACGGGCCAACGAGTGAACACACGGTGACACGTCTACGTGGCAGCACTGCCCGGCACACATGCCTTTGAGGAATCCCAAAATAATTACCCTGCAGGAAAGCAGCCCAGCCAAAACCAGGACACGCAGTCTACCTTCATATGTCGAAGGCTCCGGGAAGGCAGAGGAGCCCAGAGGCCGAAACGCGGGACGGGACGGGAGAACTTCCAACGACACAGTGGTCCTCAGTGGAGTGACGGCTCCTCGTGCTCACACACACCTAGAGGTGCCCAGTCACATGCTGTGAATGCACGCCCTGTGCCCTGCTCGACATACCTCAGTCAAATGGCTTCAGAAGCGCAACAATCATCGCACTGGACCCTTGCATGCCAGGACCCATCTGTGCTATGGCTTTCACAGTCTCCAAAGGTCAGACAAGTGCAAACCAGCAGACTTCTGAGGGTGACCCCAGCGATATCCTTTTCCAACCCAGAAGGTTCCATCCCAGAAGGTTTCACAAAAGTCACGTAGCATGCATTCCAGCTCGGTCTTCCGCTGGGTCCGGAAGCTGAGTGCTCTCCCTGCACAGACCGCGTCATCTGTGGTCTGCCTTTGCGGGCCACACGGTCTCACTGACACTGCAAAGCAGCACAGGCAACCGGGCAGCCTGGGGTGGCCCCGCGCCCGTAAAATTTTCTTCACAACAGCAAGTGGGGCTGGATGTAGCCCAGCCATAGACCAGGGGTTCTGGGCCGGGGTGTCCCCAGGGAACTTATTCTTAGGCCTTACCACAGACACACCCTGGAATCCAAAACTCAAGTGGGCCCAGAAACGTGTCATCTAAGAAGGTAGGAATTCATATGGAAACATAAACGACCACAAATTGCCAAAACAATCCTCAGCAAAAAAACAAACCAGGAGGTATCACACTCCCAGACTTTAAACTTTCTTATAAAGCTACAATAATCAAAACAGTGGTACAAGAACAGGCATATAGACCGATGGAACAAGACAGAAGATTCCAAAAGCAAAACCTCAATTTCTCAACCAACTCATCTTCAACAAAGCCTCCTCCACCAACCACTGGGGAAAGAAGAACCTATTCAGTAAATATTGCTGGGAAAACTGGCTGACTACCTGCAGAAGATTAAAACAAGACCCCTACCTATCCCCATATACAAATATCAACTCTAAATGAATCAGAGACCTAAACAGAAAACCTCAAACTAGAAGAACCTTAGAAAGTGCAGAAGGGGGCACCCCCTTCAGTTCCCCTCCTGCTGTGGGGGAAAAAAAAAGGAAAAGAAAAGAAAAAAGAAAGGGGAAAAAAGTGCAGAAGACACCTTTATGGAAATTGGAATTGGCAACCAATTCCTGATCAAAACCCCAAGTTATCTCCATGCCATAGGAGATAAGATAGACAAGTGGGACCTCATCAAACTGGTAAGCTTCTGCAAAGTCAAAGAAACCATCAACTGAGCGGGGAGACAGCCCACAGACTGGGAAAAAATATTTGTCAACTGTATGTCTGACAAAGGCCTAACATCTAGGATCTACAAGGAACTCAAACGTGCTGGGAAAAAAACAAAAAGCCCCATTACAAAGTGGGCAAAAGATATGAATAGACACTTCTAAAAAGAAGACATACAAGCAGCCAACAGACATGAAAAAATGCTCAGCCTCACTAGTCATCAAAGAAATGAAAATAAAAACTGCACTGAGATACCACCTAACTCCAGTCATGATGGCCATCATCAATAACTCAAAAAGTAACATGCTAGAGAGGATGTGGCGAAAAGGGAACACTTCTACGCTCGTTGGTGGGAGTGTCAACTCATAGTCTCTGTGAAAAATAGTGTGGCAATTCCTAAAAGATCTCAAAACTGACCTTCCACACAACCCTACAATCCCCCTACTGGGAAAATACCCGGAAGAACTCAAATCACTCTATAAAAAAGATATCTGAACATGTATGTTTATTGCAGCATTGTTCACAACAGCAAGAATATGGAACCAACCGTGCTGACCATCAAAAGGACTGGATAAAAAAAAAATGTGGTGCATATACACAACAGAGTATTACGCAGTCATAAAGAAGAACAAAATCATGAACTTCACAGCAACCTGGATGGACTTAGAGTCTATCATACTGAGTGATCTTTCACACAATTAAAGAACTGAGCATCACATGTTCTCACTCATAAGTGGACCTTGAACAACTATCACAATACTATAAGAAAAGAATTAGCCGGGCTTGGTGGCCCAGCCTGTACTCCCGCGCCTTTGGGAGGCTGAGGTGAGTGGATTGCCTGAGCCCGCGGGTTCGAGACAGACATGGGCAGGCGAGACCTCATCTCTACAATAAATCAAAAATCAGCCGGGCGTGGTAGCGCACGCCTGTAGTTCCAGCTACCTGGAAGGCTGAGGCGGAAGGATCGCCGGAGCCCAGCAGGTCGAGGCTGCGGTGGCCGGGAGCGGCCACTGCACTCCAGTCTGGGCGACAGAGTGAGACTCCAACTCAAAAAATTAAAAAAAAAAAGAAAAGAAAAGAATTGGCAGTATCAGGAAACTGCAGGTGGGCAGGGCAGCGGGGAGGCAGGATTGGCAGGAGTGGGAATCTGCCTGGGGAATGAGGGGCACACCTCATCAACAAGGGCACCTGCTTAATGAGCATTTGTATACCTAACCCTGAATTGTACCCCATATCTTTAAAATAAAAAAAATTAAAAGTTAAAAAAAAAAGTCATTAAAAAAAAAAAAAAGAAGCCAGCCCAAGTTGGTACTGCAGTCTAGAAAACCAAGAGCAGTGAACTGATCCAGATTTTAAAAGGAACATGGCTGGGTGTGGTGGCTTACGCTCTCAATCCCGGCATTTGGGGAGGGCAAGGTGGCAGGGTTGCTTGAGCCCAGGAGTTTGAAACCAGCCTGGGTAACATAGCAAGACATCATCTCTACAAAAAAAATTGAACAGTTAACCAGGCACGGTGGAGTGTGCCTGTAGTCCCAGCGACCTGGGAGGCTGAGGCAGGAGGATTGCTTGAGCCAGGAGGTCAAGGCTTCATTGAGCAGTGACTGTGCTCCTGTACTCCAGCATGGGCGACAGAGTGAAACCCCAACTCATAAACAAACAAGCAAACAAAATAAAAAGGAACAAGCCCAAGGCAAACACTCAGTGGCAGGCCACTCCCAACCCCACTCCCGGTGGGCCCGGGACCAAGACACTCTCGGGGAACAGAGGGAAGACACGGCTCCTGATCCGCCCGTGACTTCACGCCCTGACCCACAAGCTTCAACCCTTTTCAAAACACAATGCCAAACACCTCAGCTCACGTCCTTCCCCAACGCTTGTCACACTCACCACCCGCTCATTCTCTGGAGACGAGCAAGCCTCAGCACCTGGAGCTGGACATCCGAGTTGGTCTTCAAAGCGCCCTTAGGGCCAGACCAGCACAGACCCCGACGTGAGGTCTCGGGGGCGTGAGCCTGCACATCCACACATGCATGCACACACCACACTGACATAAAGGAGACATTCCAAGAAAACAGCTAGGCATCTGAGGGCACTTCTGGTCAGAGTCCCGGATCTTCAGGCGTGGCGGCAGTTTCCTTCACCCAGCAGCTCTGCGTGCCCCTCCTTGCTCAATGCTTGGCATGCCAGCATTTACCTAAAACCATTCGCAAACCCAAAGAGACATGTCAGGAAGATGTAGTAAGTCCATGCATCATAAGGAAACAAGGGTCAAGTTGGAAACACAAACGCTTCAACCCCCTTCGCTTTCAGAACCGCTGACAGCCTGCTCTGGGGGAGCTGGCAGAAGCCCAGGCACGGGCAGGGTGGGCAGCGGGGAGGTGGTGGCCGGGTGAAACAGCTGCAGAGCAAGACACAGGATCATGCAGAAATGCCCAGGACCCCAGGTACCAGCACCCACACATCCCAGCAGCCATCGGCACGGCAGCCTGGCTGACCGTGACCAGACACATGATCAAGAACTGCCAGCATGGAGAAGCTGTCCCTTTCAAGTCGAGGTCCCAAACCAACCAAGGAAAGGAACTCAAGGAAAGCATCATCAACACAAACATCACCAGTATCTGCACCACAGGAGGCGAGTCCTGGCATCCACGGTTCCACACAGTGGGCATGGCCACCAAAGAGACAGGACAATAAGGGACTGCTTACACATGAGAATGAAATCGTGGAGACCAAGGGCAGTTCACTAAAAAAGAAAGCGTTAGCCGGGCGCAGTGGCTCAAGCCTGTAATCCCAGCACTTTGGGAGGCCAAGGTGAGGGGTGTGTCTGAGCCCATGGGTTCGAGGCCAACCTAGGCAACTTGGCAAGAACTCGTCTCGACAAGAAAACAAAAAATTAGCCGGACATAGTAGCATGTGCCTGCAGTTCCGGCTACTTGGGAGGCTGAGGCAGAAGGATCGCCTGAGCCCAGCAAGTGGATGCCAGGGTGACCATGAGTGTGACACTGCACTCCAGCCTAGGTGATAGAGTGAGACTCAGACTCAAAAAAAAAAAGTGCTAGATGATCCATGGAGGATATCTCCAGAAAATAACTCTGAAAGGCCAACAGCAACTGGAGGGCCAGCGCCCGCCGGGATTGGCTCTCCACCCAAAGCACTCCAGAGCCAAGGAGCGGGAAAGAGAGCCAGGAAATGCCACCCAGGCATCAGGCAAGTGGGCCAACTTCCAGGGGAAAAGGCCCAGTGGGTGTCCCGCACAGGACCAAAAGAATGCCCTGAGGCGCACAGTGAGGTGATACGTCAGACTCCAGTTCCAAGGTCCCAGAAACTCCCAAGGGACAGAGGCAGGTCACATGCAGAGGTGACAGCAGATGGCACCAGACCCACCATGGGGACATGGGAGACAAAGCATTGAGAGGAAGGTCAGCTGAGCTCTCCACTCCAGCCCGGCAAGCAACAAGCCCCACCAGGCCACGCCTACCATAGGGCGGTCACTTGGGCACAGGATGGACCGCACACCAGGAAGACGCGCAGAGACACCCAGGGCAAGGAAAGGCTGGCAGTGTGGGTAGGGGGCATCAAACCAGGACCACACAGATAACTGCGCCAAGAGGCAGGGAGAGCACGGAGCAGGATGACGCAGCCAGACCCTGAGAGTGTCACACAAGGAAGCAAGACACAAGATGCTGCCCAACTCCGGACACGCAGTGGCGAGGAAATGAGGCCAGACATGCAACTTGGGGGCAGCAGGTGGGCACCGATAGGAAATGAAGTCGGACACAGTCCCAGACAGGAAATGAGGGGAGGACACAGAGGGGTGCAGACAGGAAATGAGGTCAGGACGCAGAGTCCCAGGCAGGAAATGAAGTCAGGACACGGAGGGGTGCAGACAGGAAATGAGGTCAGGACGCAGAGTCCCAGGCAGGAAATGAAGTCAGGACACGGAGGGGTGCAGACAGGAAATGAGGTCAGGACGCAGAGTCCCAGGCAGGAAATGAAGTCAGGACACGGAGGGGTGCAGACAGGAAATGAGGTCAGGACACAAAGGAGTACAGACAGGAAATGAGGTCAGAATGAAGAGTCCCAGACAGGAAATGAGGCCAAGATGCAGCGTCCCAGACAGGAAATGAGATCAGGACACAGAGGGGTGCAGACAGGAAATGAAGTCAGGAAACAGAGTCCTAGACAGGAAATGAGGTCAGGACACAAATGGGCGCAGGCAGGAATTGAGGTCAGGATGCAGAGTCCCAGACAGGAAATGAGGTCAGGACACAGAGGGGTGCAGACAGGAAATGAGGTCAGGATGCAGAGTCCCAGACAGGAAATGAGGTAAGGACACAGAGGAGTACAGGCAGGAAATGAGGTCAGTACAGAGAGGTGCAGACAGGAAATGAGGTCATGACACAGAGTTCCAGACAGGAAATGAGGTCAGGACACAGAGGAGTACAGACAGGAAATGAGGTCAGGATACAGAGTCCCAGACAGGAAATGAGGTCAAGATACAAACCAGTGCAGGCAGGAATTGAGGTCAGGATGCAGAATCCCAGACAGGAAATGAGATCAGGACACAGAGGGCTGCAGACAAGAAATGAGGTCAGGATGCAGAGTTCCAGACAGGAAATGAGGGTAGGACACAGAGGGGTGCAGACAGGAAACAGGGTCGTAACACAGAGCTCCAGACAGGAAATGAGGCCAAGATGCAGTCTCCGACAGGAAATAAAGTCAGGACCCAGAGGGGTGCAGACAGAAAATGAGGTCAGCACAGAGTTCCACACAGGACATTTTTTCAGGACACAGAGGGGTACAGACAGGAAATGAGGTCAGAAGACAGTACTCAGTCACGGTAATCAGCCCAAAGGCCCGATTTATCAAAACTCAAGACGCAGGCGTCAGCACGCCCGGGGCAGGTGGTGAGAACAGGCCGCAGCAGGTCTACACAGCTGGGCCAGCACGCATCACTCAGATATGTGGGGTCAAAAGAAGAACACGTGACTGGCCTCAGTGGCTTAGCCTATAATCCCAGCACTTTGAGAGGCCGCAGCGAGTGGTTTGCCTGAGACCGTGGGTTCGAGACTAGCCCGGACAACTTGGCGAGACCTCATCTCTACAATAAATCAAAATATTAGTCAGGCGTGGTAGCGCACACCTGTAGTTCCAGCTACTTGGACGGCTGTGGTGGAAGGATCGCCACAGTCCAGTAAGTCAACGCTAGGGTGGCTGTGAGTGTGCCACTGCACTCCAGCCTGGGCGATGGAGTGAGACTCCAACTCAAAAAGAAAGAAGAATGCACAGCGAGAATGGAAAGTGCCCGCCTATGGGATGTGAGGAGGACAGGACAGGGACACCAGCCGTCATCATTCAGCTACTGGCACTCTGTAGACGAAGACAGTCCACACAGTGGGAGGACAAACACCAAACAGGAAGAAGCGACCTGAGCTTGCCTGATGGGGACACAGGGCGTGGAGGCCAGTCCACATCGAGCGCCACACAGCTGGCACACAACACCCTGTCATCTAAGAACCACCTGTGCCTAAATGCACAGCACAGGCTTCTGGAGGAAAGTGCCGGAGGGGCTGTCTCCATCCTCGGAACCCTTCCAGAGCTTAACAGACCCCCAAGGACCCCACAGGTGTGCAGCAAGGGGCCACATGCCTCAGGTGCACACGCTGAAGACCACAAGTCGCACCCAAGCAGTGACCACAGTCTGGCCAAGACTGATGACTTCGGGAACAAAGAGAAAGATTCCAACTTGGCTCCCACCTCCCGTCCACTGCACCCACCCCCCGAGGCAGTGGCCTCAGCCACAAGTCCAGGTTCAGCGCCAGGCAAGCAGACACCTGACACTGTGCACAAGGACAGGCCGGCAGAACATGGTTTCAACATACCCAGACTGGACACCAAATAAACTTACAGGAAAAACAGTCAGCCAGTTATCTCAAGGGGATCTTGGGCTTTCGTGGTCTGGTGATTCCTGGAATGAAGGCATTACTGCAGGGCTGCCCAAGAGTCACAGACATAGTTGGAGACCACACTGAGGCCAGGTCCCCAAGCACCCTGTGACACGAAGACCCTCAGGGAGAGCAGAGCCGAGCCGTTCTGCTCCTCCCCCCTCCAATGGGCACTAACACCCAGGAGCCAGCCAAGCCAGCACTTGCACAGGCACAGCCAGCCAGGCTGCAGTCTACCACGCAGGCCCTCTAGATCCTCAGAACCAACATGTGGAGGGGACAAGCAACATCCACGCGAGTCACACATCTCACAGAAGCAGTGCACGCCCTGCCCACCCATCGTCCCTGGAATGTCTGGAACAACAAACTCTGACCAACAACCCTGCAAGACAGCTCAGAGGGCGGAGCACCGGCAGCGACGCGTGAGCATCCAGGGCCTGCACATAGGCCTGCAAGGGCCCCCTGCCTCCCTTTCTCCACCCATGCCACGGAGGACCCCCATGATGCCAGGAGCCGGGCCACCTCCCACTGCAAGATGGCGCCCGCGGCCTGGGCTGGCCCCTCCCTCAAGGAGAGCCCCAGCACTAAGCAGGACATGTACTCTGCCCATCGTCACCGTGCCTTTCCTCCAGGAGACTGGTGTACAGGAAAACCAGACCTTCTCCTCTGGCCAAGATGGACACAAACCCCAGAACGCAACCCTCACCCAACCAGCCAAGGCCTCAGCTGACGCCCCAACCCAGCACAAGCTCACTGCCATCTGTCACGGGGGCCCACATCTCCTCCAGCCTGCAATGCACAGCATGGGCCTAAACAAAGGCCTCGGGCCAGGTCCACACGGGGGAGCAGGCCCACCTCCCGAGGCCTCTGCGGACAGCAACAGGCAGGGGCCCTGGAGCCAGCTCACAGTGCCCACCAGAAAGCACAGCCAGCTCCCATATCCTCATCCTTCTAGCATGGCCTGCTTCTCCCACTGCTCCCACCATTTCCCTTGGCAGCCCTGGGCACGTGGGGCTGCCCTATTCATGCAGTCACGTGCCGGGAAGATGTCCTCAAGAGCAGCGAGGTGCCCTCAGAAGCAGCAGCCGCAGGAACAGGGTGTGTGGGGGAGGGGTGGAGAGGCCACATGTCTGTCTCTGCTTCCTCAGGGAGCCCAGTGAGGCCACACCCAGGCCCACATGCCCCTCCTCCTGGGCCAGGCTTCTCCCTGGGTGTAAACAAAGGGGTGCAGTCACATGGAAACAGAAGACTGTCCTCAGGAAGCTCCTCCACCAGTGACTCGAGACCCCGGAGCCTGGGGGCCTCACTTGTGCTACTTGTGCTAATGAGGCAACCCTCGTCCCTTCAGGTGCTCTGGTGCGTGGTGGGCGGGGCTGCCGTGGGCGCTTGGCACTCACAACCCTCAGGACCGGTCCCAGCTACGCAGCAGGCTTACTGTCTCTGCACCCTCGACAGCCCAGTCTCCACAGACGGCTCTTCCTGAGGAGAGGGCAGCAACCAGTGAGGCCCTGAGGGAGCAGCCCACATCCCGAGAAGTCTGTGAGTGAGGCGGCCACACCAGGGCTGCTGCGGTCTCCAAGCTTCACCTTGTTTCCAGGCATTGGTGGCTTGGCCACTGGGTCAGCAGTTCAGACAGAGGAAAGCCCTAGGCAGGCGAAAAACACATGGACACGCAAGGACCCTGCAGGTCGTGCCAGGCTGGACACCAAGGGTCCAGGCTGCTTCCCAGGAGGCTGGGTGAAGCCCAGAACCAGAACCCAGGGCAGCCTCCCCAGCCGCCATGGCCGCCAGCTCGGGGGCCTTGGCCACAGGACACAGGGCCCCAAGGAGCCTCTGTCAGGCCAGGCCACAGGCAAGCCCAGAATGTTCACACCGTTCTTGAAGCAGTTAAAAACAAACAAATCACTTCTTTCTTTAGAAGACTTTCAAAAACTCAAGTGAGGACAGGGTTTGTCTTAAAACTGGAGAAAAAAGGATAGTCTGCAGTCCTCAGCGCCCATGGGGGCCGCAGCCCGGCCCTGGGCTCCTGCCCCCAGGATCCCACTCCGTCAGGTGAAGCTGCAGGACCTGGAGGGCACAGGGCTGCCCTCGCGGGTGTGCAGAGCACACACGACAGGTCAGCAGGCGCAGCAGCTGGGCAGGCCTACAGAGACGGCCGGGTAAGTGGTGCTCAGCCCGCTGTGCTAAGTCAAGGAGCAGGAGTGGGCACGACACGGAGGAGGCCGTGCAGTTGCTATAAATGACCAGCGACAACCAGACTCGGGAGAGTGGCCAACGGTCATGTGGGGAAAAATACACTGCTGCTCTTTTTACTGAAAAGTCATTTTTACAAACACAACTTCGTGGCTGAGATGTGAGTGTGTGGATCAGCAGGGCTCCACCAGTGACGCGGGCCAGGTCCCCCGCTGTCCGGCGCCAGCCCCCCGGGCAGGCCGGGCTCTGCAGGGAAGGGCAGAGTGTGCATCTGGGGCTAGGTCTCCAGGACTCTAAACTGCCTGGGGCTCCAGGTCAGGTGTGGACGAGCCACACAGCACTGCCACAAGCCGAGAGGGCCTCTGGGGGCTCAGGATGCCAGCAGGGACATAGACAGGGGTGGCCAAAGGAAGGGCAGCCCAGACATCGAAGTGACGACAGGAATAATGGTCAAAGGGAGCTTCTTGGACCGGGGCTGCAGGTGCCCAGACGGCAGGAGAAGGGTGGCGGCTACCCCCAGAGCAAGAGGCTATGGCCCAGCAGTCAGGCCACAGGAGAAAGTTCATAGGGGCAGGGAACTTCCAGGGTCCAAAGTCTCGCGAAGATGACGCAGAACTGCCAGGGGAGAGGCTCTCCTGTGGAGAGCATGGGCCACCCGCTCTTGCCCAGATGCCGCTTGACCCAGGCCACCGGGCCCTTCCAGCGTGGCTGCCAGGGCTCAGGAGAGATGTCACTGAAGCCGCCGGGCGGGTCCTGGGCAAAAGCAAAGGGCTGGAAAGGGCGGTGACGGGGCGGAGCGAGCCAGAACCAGCGCGGTGGGCTACACAAGGCACCCTCATTTTTCGGAAATTCACACTGAAGGGCTTAGCAGGAGGACCCCACGACCGACAAGTGCCCTCACACAAGCAGCACAACATTACAGAAGCAACCCAGGAGAGAGGGCTGGCGCGGCCTGAGCCACAGCTGGTGTCAGAGACACAGACTCGCCTTGTCATTCGTGCGCCCTTGCTGCAGGTCTCAAGATGTCACCAAATAAGAAGTCCCAGACCCCGCAGAGACCACCTTCTGCTCTGTCAGCCCTGGGCAGCAGCCCACCCAGGCAGCAGCAATCACCCTGCATGCAAGGACACACCGAGAAGAAAGTGAGGTTCTGGGACCTAGCCGAGCTATCCCGAGGACTCTGCCTAGGCCAAGCCGGGCTCCAGGTTGACTGGGAAAAGGAACGCTATTCACTTTTTTTTTTTTTTGAATTGGGGTCTTACTCTGTAGCCCAGGATAGAGTGCAGTGGCACGATCATGGTTCACCATAGCCTGTCCTCCTGGGCTCAGGGAATCCTTACACCTCAGCCTCCTGAGTAGCTGAGACTACAGGCACGCCCCACCACGCCCAGCTGAATTTTTAATTTTTTGCAGAGACGAGGCCTTGCTATGTTGCCCAGGGTGGTCTCAAACTCCTGGGCTCAAGCAATCCTCCTGCTGAGGCCTCCCAAGTGCTGAGATTACAGGCGTGAGCCACCACACCTGGCCCACCCTCAACCTTTAAGCCATGTCTGGCGACTTCTTCACAACAGACAGCCAGAAGCACGCACACTGAAGGCACAGCTCGACACCTGAAGTCAATGCCAGACTCCCAGAACTGGAGCAAGCCCTGGCTGCTGACCCTTAAGCTCCAGCACAAACGCCTGGCACGTCCCAACAAGCCAGTACCCACAGCCCTGGTGGATAGGAGAGCGGCGGAGCGTCCCCCCTGGAGCTGGCTCTTCTCTCCCTGGGTCTCAGCCCACGGCAGTGCAGCAGGAACCCAGCATCGGGCCAATTCTCCACACACTGCCTGGTTTCCATTGCCTAAAATGTCTTTTCCCAAGAAGAATCACCAGGTCAGCACAGCTCGCTGAGCATCAGGAGCCTTCACTGTCGGCCCACGTGCCTGAGTCACTGCCTGGAACCCACGGGCGCTGCGGCATCAGTAGCACCCCACCAGCCTGCTCTGAAGCCGAGCCCTGGGCAGCATCGGAGGTCAGACCCAGCAGAAGTGACTCCCTTTGCCAGGCACCACTTGGTGGCTTGGCCACGCATGTGGCCAGCACCGCCAGGCACACCCAGCCTGCATGCTGGACCCCGCGGCCCGTGACAGCCCCAGCCTGCACCCCCAGGGCTTCCAGGACAACGATGACCCCAGCATCTCAACAAACAAGGTGGGGGCCGTGTAGACTCAACCACCACAGGACTCCACGCCGAGGCCTAAATGTACCCTGCACATGCTCCTGGGCAGACCTTCAGGGAGGCGAGGAGCCACAGCACCCGGAGTCAACACACAGGCCCAGGTACGCTGCTGGCTTGGGGCCTCGAGGGAGGCCCAACACGCAGTGGTTCCGTTGCAACACCTGCAGGTGTCCACCCGCTGACACCGGCACCCTGCGCAGTGCACTGCCCACAGCAGGACTGGCACAGACACACCTGCCTCTTCTGAACAGGAGGGAGCCGGTGGGAAACCAAGATCGAGAGAAGGGACGTGACCCAAGATCAGGGGAAGAGCTCAGATCCAGCCGTGCCCCTCACCACTAAACCATGCTGCCTCTCTCCCAGCTCCCAAACCTTCCATTTAACCAGAAATAACAAAACCACACTGCTGGCTATTTGCACACACAAGGCGAAAGAAGGGAAAAGAGCTGGCTGAGAGCCAAGCACGGCTATGGTGGCCTTTACCTCACTCATGGGCGCTGGCAGGTGGGCGAGTACCCGCCACACCCCACCCCTCCCCCTTTGGGTCAAAGGCTGCTCCACCCAGCCTTCCTTTTTTGCAAAACAAAAAGCAAGGACCCTCCTTTCAAGAGGCCTCCTCCAGGCCCAGTGCCCCTCATCAATATTCAACAGTGAAGACAAAGCAGGACAAAAGGGCAGAGCGGTCACCTCAGCCAGGAACCCGTCCAGGGTCCAGCCTGCTCCTGGTGCAGGAGGCCAAGCTGGGCCTTTGGAACCAACTGACAGACGTGGCCACCGCCGGCTGGGTCACCAGCTCTGCCAGGGCAACTCAGGGACGGGATGCTGACAGCGTGGGTGCCGTCTGTTCCAGCCAAGGCAAGCCCAGTAGCCAAACCTAGAACCTCTCGGTCTGGTCGCCCAGAGAGGTGGCTGGCCAAGCCTGCCGGGCTCCAGGAAGGGACATGGGCTGCTGCCCACGTGGTCCCCAAAGGCACCGTGGTCACTCACACGCACGTGCCACAGCCTCTTGGCAAAGAGCCGGAGCCCAACAGCAGATGTGGCCGGGCCCATGTCACCAGCGAGCCAAACCAGTCCAGCAATGGACAGAGACCAGCCCAAGCCCGGATGCCTGGTGGAGGAGTGCAAAGGCCGTGTACAAGGCAGTCCCAGGTGCGTGGGTACCTGTACCCAGAGGCAGGAAGAACATCAAGGTGGAACAGCCGGCAGGGAGGGACAGGACCATCAGCTCTTTCTTAAAGCCTGGGTGGACTCTTGGTCAGTTGCGCAGGTCCCAAGCGCACTTTCGGGGCCCAGGAAAGAGGAAGCGCAAGTACAGCCCCGGGGTGGCCACTGTCAACTGACAAGTACAGGAGAGGGTGAGGATGTGGAGGCGCGGGGGAGCCCCGTGCACTGCGGGCAGGGATGGAAGCTGGTGCAGCCGCTGTGGAAAACAGCTGGCAATTCTTGGCAATAAAAATAGGATCACCAGCAACCCAGCAAGTCACAGCCGGGTCTGCACCCAGAAGGTCCCGGGGCAGGTCTTGAGAGCTCCTCTGCACACCACGGTCACAGCAGCGTGATTCATGACGGCCAAAGGTGGGTGCACCCCAAGTGGCCACGGACAGAAAATGGGTGAATACACATGGTCTGTCTCACAGTGGAGCACGACTCAACCTTCAAGAGGAGGGAACCCTGACACCGGCCACAACACCGATGGCCCTTGAGGATGTCATACTCAGCGAAATAAGCCAGTTACAGGACAAATGCCATAGAAGTCCACCAGGTCCCTAGGTCATCACACTCACAGAGCCAGAGAGGAGGTGGGGTGCCGGGGGCTGGGGAGTGAAAGTCAGCTTGGGAGACAGAGGCTCAGCTTGGGAAGATGAGGAAGTCCTGGAGGTGACGGTGGCAATGACTGCACAACAAGTCTGAATGGCACAGTAAACGGTAAATTTTATGTTACATCTATTTTGTCACAATAAAAAATACATGCACAAGGCAAATTACAGAAAAAAAATACTGAAAATAACAAAATGGCCAACCCCACTACATACCGAAAAGATAAGTTAAGCAATGAGCTTTTCGCCCTTCAAGTGAACAAAGACCGTCCCAATGAGAATGCCCTAAAGTTGCAGGGAGGCGGGAGGGGACAGCTTCTGAACAACTCTGCAGGCATGCTACGTAGAAAGTTCTGGAAAGTGCAAGATCAGTAGCCCTTAAAAGGCCCTACCTTTGTGGGGAGCCCAGAGTCTAAGGAAACAATCAAAAATGTACACGAAGATGTAAGCACAGATAGAGTCACCCCACGTGACTTAAGGTGCAAAAGAAACATGCACAGAGGCACCCTGCATGCATGTACAAACGTGTCATGACCTAAGGAAAAGGGCCACCCCAGGCCAGCAAGCACCCCAGTCCACCAATTCTGCAAGAAACACTCCACACAGATCATGCCACATGAGCAGGGAACATTTACCACCAACAGAACCAACAGGCAGGGAGGGTGGGATGACTTGGGTGACAGCTGAATGACCAAGCCCAGGCCTGTGCTCCAGACACACGTACAGCTCGCACATACACATACACTGAGATATGCCCCATAGCATGCTACTCTCTTGCCCAAGGCACAAGAACGGGGACCCAGGTGACAACAAGCCAGCCGGAGTGACAAGGACAGTGAGTGACAGTGCCACTCATGGACAATCACCGATGCCAGCGGCTTCTGGGTCAGAGCACAGCGACTACCCTGCTGCCCAAGGTGCAAATATGGCGGGCGGGGATGCTGGGATGGTTTCCCCTGGAAGAGCACCAGGAGGTTGGTACACTGTGTCTCTCCACGTGCAAGAACAAAGCGGGTGGTACACGGAGCACACTGATACTTCATGCTGTCACAGTTGTCACGACAACTCTTCTGGGATATGCTTGGGTTAAGATGAGCCCTAAAGCATCTCTTATAATCATAAAAGATAACACACACCCTAGACATTAAATAAATATCAGAATCCTCAACACCACCAAATCCTGAGAAATACCACATGGCTGGCCAAAAGCAGCACCCAGGGCCTGGGCAGTGACACCCTGAGCTGTCATCAAGCAGGCGTGCCTGTCTCCACCTTTTATACCCTTCTGTACTATCTGAACATCATGTTACACTTGAACTCATTCCCAAGAAATCATTAAGGCGGCATTCCTACAGGAAGCCTGACAACAGGAACACCTGTCATTCCCCTCAGTGAAGAAGGTGGGCCAAGTGCACATATGGAAACCCCACCAGGAACGATACCTTCAGCCAACGAAAGACTCCAGGGAGGAAGGCGCCAGTCACGCCCCAGCAGGGCGAGTGGGCCGGCCCCGGGCTTCACACACCTTCAAAGGCGTGACTTTGTCCTGCTCTTTAGCTGATGCATGAACACAGGACACTGCACTCTTCTCCACCCCCCAGAACACAGGAGAGGCATTCTGAGCTCTCTCCTACCGTCTCAGGACTCCCCCAGAGCACACATGCCAACTGCTGTTCTGACCACCATGTGCAGTAAGTGTGTGCAGGCATGTATATGGGCACATCATGCCACTGCACCAAGGGCTGCTAGCAGGAGGTGCGCTAACGGGCACTGGCAGCAGACAGGTTCTCAACCATGTCCCAGAGCGGAGCAGCCAGATGCTGTCAACCACAGTCCAGGCACACAGACCCGGGCACACAGCACTTAAACTAGTCTCTCTGCTTCAGTGTGAGCTTGATTTTTGCCACAAAAGACTGCATCTGAGGCCGGGCGGGGTGGCTCATACCTCTAATTCCAGCACTTTGGGAGGCAGAGGTGAAAAGATTTCCTGAGTCCAGGGGTTCAAGACCAGCCTGGGCAACTTGGCGAGACCTTGTCTCTACAACAAATCAAAAATTGGCCAGGTTCGGTGGCTCAGCCTGTAATCCCAGCACTTTGGGAAGCCAAGCCAAGTGGATTGCCTGAGCCCTCGGGTTTAAGACCCTTCTGGGCAACTTGGCGAGACCTCATCTCTACAATAAATCAAAAATTAGTCGGGCATCGTAGCGCGCACCTATAGTTCTGGCTACTTGGAAGGCTGAAGCAGAAGGATCACTGGAGTCCAGCCAGTCGAGGCTGCGGTAGCCAGGAGCACGCCACTACACTCCAGCCTGAACAACAGAGTGAGACTCCAACTCAAAAAAAAAAAAAAAAAAATTAGCCAAGCATGGTGACTCGTGCCTATAGTTCTGGCTACTTGGAAGGCTGAGGCAAAAGGATCGCCTGAGCCCAGCAGGTCAAGGCCACGGTGGCCGTGAGCATGCCACTGCACTCCAGCCTAAGCAACAGAGGGAGATTTCAACTCAAAAAAAAGAAAAAAAAATAAGACTGCATTTGACAAGTCCACAGACACACTTAAGTCCAAGTTCATAGTCACAGGAAAAGAAGAGTGCAAGGGGACCCTCAGCCCGCATGCCTGTGTTCAGGAGTGAAGGGAGAGGACCTCAGCGGCCCCACCTTCCAAGCCAGCGGCCTTCTGGTGCTCTGACCCTGCGGTCCTCAAAGTTTAAGGTCTAAGTCGCAGAGGCCACGTGTGCAGGCAGCCAGGGGGCTCCCACACACCCCTCACCTGCAGCTCACGTGTGACATTGTGGTTACCCCGCCAAGCTCACCTAGGCACTCGGGCATTACAGGCACATCCAAGGCCACCGCTGCAGAGGCCCACTGCCCCTGAGCTGGGCCATCCTAGGCCTCAGGCTCCCAGGCACAGAGGCCAAGAGATGGGGCCACCTTCCGCAACAGGGGAAGAAGGGCCCTGATGGCTTGCCCTGGGCTTCACTCGTGTCCAGCGCTCAGAGGAGTTGGTTTATGCCTGCCCTTGAGTTGGCACAGGATCACAGGACACTGGACTGCTGACCCACCAAGTCTGCAGTAAGGAGCAGCGAGGCGCAAGGGCCCGTGTGCCGCAGCCCGTGTCCCGTCCTCCCCTGGACCTCTCCCTGCTGAGGTTCTTCTGAGGAGGAGAAAGCACTCCGCTCCTGGCAACGCCAATCTTCTGTGCATGCTGTAACGGCTACTTGCAGCTACACAGAACTCTGCATCTTAACATCCACTTGACCTCTTTCTCCATGGCCTCGACAGTCCCAGGAACCCCGCCCAGTGGCCCAGCCTGCAGTCTCGTCCTCGTGGCCACAGCTCTCACAACATGCTCGTGGGGGGGCGGGGCAGGTGACACCTGACCCACACCTGACCAACCCTGCCCACCCAGTTCTCAAGGCTGCTTCAAGCAGCTCCCCCCTGCCCCCGGACCTCCAGGCGGGGCTGTCCCTCGTGCCTGGCTCCCCAGCCTGTGGCTTTCTTGCCTGTCCCACAGTCACAAGCCTGCAGCCAATTCACCCTCCCAGAGGTGGGCCAAGCCTCCAGAAGGCGGGACCGGCCCCCATGGAGAAGAACCCCGGCAGCCCAGGTTTTGGGGCTGCCCTGCAGAGGCCTTGTCACCTTCAGCCCCTGGGGCCATGTCTCACACAAGAAACCAGGACACAAGACATCGCAGACACTCTGGAGAGAAACAGATCCTCTCTCGTGTAGAGTCAGCTAAGTTACCAAAGAAACCACAATTTGAATAAAGATGTTTAAATGAGAAAATGTAGAGACCACACTAGCAGCCACGAGCCCAGCCAGATGAGTAAGTGGGGTGGGCACCCCAAAGCCACCGCAGACCCCAATGCAGGACGCAACTTTAAAGCAGCAACAGGAAAACAGAAGCATATTCTAAACTCAACAGAAGGAGTGAGGTCCCTGCGCACTCTGTCCACACTGGAATGTCGCAACAGGAGGACAGGACCAGGCCCAGTACAGAAAGGCCACCAGCAGCTGAGCCTGGACACCATGGGCTCCACCCAGCCCAGCATCCACACACAGGTTGCAGAGCGGCTGGGAGGCTCTCACGTGTCAGGGAAGGGACTTGGAAGCTAGAAATTCTTGCCTCACAAACTGAACTGCGAGCCGCATCCGAGGGCTCGAGACAGCCATCCGTGGACAGCTGACAGGACACGGCCCACCACCACCCACGCACCCTCGCAAGGCCCCGGGCCTATGCCGTGAGGGCTGGTGATCTGGGAGCACAAGCAGGTTGAAACCCCTGACTTCACTCAAGTCTCAGTGTAAGTGTCCCGGGACCCCAGCGCTGCCACCGCCAGCCCGTGGACTCCAGTGAGGAGGAAGGTTCTCCACATTCTCCCCTGAACCCAGGACTGCGGCCCACGGCAGGTCCCACCACCAGCCCAAGTTCAGGAAGCCCCATGAGATACACTGTGGAGGCAACCCACGGGTTCACCTTGTTTTCGCAGTTTAAAGAGCTTCATAAATTAAGACAAAACCTACTAGGGTCAGGCAAGCTGGGCGTCACTTATTGCATACAAGAATGTTAAAAAAAAATCACAGTTTTGATAGTTCTGCAAAAAAAAACTTAGCAAATTTACAACAAAACTGTCAAGTAATTAAGGCAAGGCACTTCACACATGAACTTAAACTGCTAATTAAAATCCCCTCGCTTAATTGACTACATTTGCATATCATCCAACTTGGGAGTATAATTTCTTTAATGGTTTGGGCAACAGTTGTAGCCGGGAAGCGGGGAGGCCGCAGGTGGGGCCGGCCAGGACGCGGCCCACCGCTCCAGAGGCCCCAGACAGGCCGCCAAGCTGTGTCAGGCGGGGGTCCCACCTCCTGTCAGGCTCACAAGGGCGCCCAGGGAGTGTTCTGCTGGGTTCCCACATCCATCCTACCAGCTGTGGAGGTCCCAAGTGCCTTCCACCCTAGACCCCTCCCTGGAAGGGGCAGCCAGCTGCCTCAGGACAGGAACACTCCTACAAGGCATGGCCTTGGGGGGCCTTGGCCCAGGAGAATGGAGAGGAGGGGGAGACAGCAACCCCTATAGCCTCGCCCATCCCCCCGCCACTGCAGCCCCCCGCCCACGACCCAGGCGCTGGATGTGTCCCTCATTCTGCTGGCCCCGGGCCACGTGGCAGCAGCATAGGTGGCCTCAGGAGACTCACACACCCTCGGCAACACACGGGCACAGGTGGCTCACCCACTCTCTGCAGCATGGCCCACTGCTCCCACCCCACCCACATGCTCCTACTCCCGCTCCAGCCAGGGGTCAGAGGCTAGACCCACCTCCCCTCCGTCAGGTGAGCAGGAGTCCCCTACCAGCCATGCCAGCTCTGGAGAGCAGCGCCTGAAGGCTGCGAGTGCCCAGCCTGCTCCCCTCAAGCTCCAAGGCAGGCAAAGGGCAATACCCTGTGCCCAGGCCCTTCGTAGGTCCAGGCAGGGCCCAGTCCAACAGGGTAGCACAAGGACCAGCACACAGAAGCACAGAGGCCCAGCCCAGCCCTCTATGGCTCCATGGCAGGGGGAAGGACCAGGGTACCACAGGGGGCTGCAAACTGCTGTCCACTACCACACAGAATGACCACAGACATGGGAGGCGTGAAGGGAAGCACGGGGACAAACTGCTTTCCAAGAAATGTTCAGGTTCTCCAGATGAGGAGGAAGAAACAGAATTCTCCTTGAACTCCCCAGGGCTAGCAGGGGAGGGGGACCCCAGCCACACCAAGCAGGGACCTCAAGCTTAGTACCACACCAGGCCCAGTGCGGAGCAGGCCCTGACATCCCTACACTTGAGAGGCCACGAGTCACGACAGTGCAGTCACCATCAGCCTCTCGCTGCTCACCCGATTCCTTAAACAGCCTGTCCTGGGTAGGGCTGAACAGACCTACCTTTGACCCAGACCCACCTTCGACCTCTGACAGAAGGCACTGGCACTGGGGAAGAGCCCAGCGCAGTCAGCTCTGCCTGTACCCTGGGGAGAGGCACGCCCTTAATATGGTGCCAAGGGCCCAACTGCTCTTGTTTCCAAAAACAGAAGCCAGGACTTTTCTGTTTATAGGCAAAGACAAGTATTCTGTGAAGACCGAACATTTCCACGGTCCTCTCGGCAGTGTCCACGAAGACTCTGCCAACAATGGCCCACGTGACCAGCCCTCGCCACCAAGGGACGCAGCCCCCGGCAGCACCCCACCACGCTGGGCGGGGGTGCCTGCAGGAGCACTTCCTGTTCTGACCAGCTACAATCTACTTCTGGACAGAAGACGACAACGTAACCAGCACAAACACCTCCCTGGGCTGCGGGCTTCCTCTCGGGTCTAGACGGGAACTGATCTCAAAGGAAACCATCAGGCAGAGCACAAAGCGGCACTCGGACACCACTGAGGACCCACGGCATGGGGAGCTCCAGACACGGGAGGGGCGTGAGGGCCGTGGGAAGGTGCTGCCGGATTCTGGCCAGGCCCAGCCTGGCTGCCTGGCGCCCACCAGCACTCCCAGCACAAGTCCCAGTGCTGCCCGTCAGTCCAGGGCACCTCCATGGCGTTCACAGAGCCACAGCCACCCTCACGTGAGCTCCGGGCCCGAGTCGAGGAGGGAAGGGCCACACCAGAGCCCAGTCAGCGCCCTGGGCCCTCAGGTGGGCCATGCTCTGCCAGCCCGCGAATCTCCCCACCACACGACGCCCCCACCTCTGACACCCCGTGTGGACCCTCGGGACAGAGAGTGACCCACTGATGAGGGCAACGGCTTGGGGGTTCCCTCACTGGGGTGGCCCCTGCCCCCATGAGGCCACGGAGGCTTGCGCCTGTGGGTGCTGTTCCTTTCCAAGTGAGCAGCCCACATTCCACCAGAGGCCACCATCAGAGGCTACTAGCAGGGCTAAGCACTGGGACAAACCCCGGCACTCACTGTTGCCAGCCGGGAGGATACCGCTGCAGCACTTCTTGAGCACGCTGACATGGAGCCAGGGAAGATGTGTCCCCAAGTCAGCTCCGAGTGACCACGTCCTTCACAACGTCCACTGGCAAAATATCTTTTCTAGCCAGGGAACAGGGCTGCCACTGCGACCACAGGCAGGCCTCCAGGCCTCCACAGAGTTGCTCAGGCAGTGCTCCTTTGACCCCTGACCCAGTCGCGACCATCCCCCATCCCCAGTCCGAGGCCGACAACACAACCACACACACAACCCCAGGGTCCCGCAACCAAGGCAGCCCCGATTCACCATCTGTAGCTGCAAGCTCACAAAGTCATAGTATTCTCTGAGTCCTTTTACATCAGAAAAGTAAAATCCAAGGAAACAAAAATGCCAATTACCAAGCGGATCTGGCTGTGTTCAGGCTCCCCCCATAACCTCTCTCAAAGCCCCTGTTTATCTGTTTCCACCCAAGCAAAAAAACAGGACTACTCAGAAGGAGGAGGGAAGCGAGCAAGACCAAAGCTGCACGCGGGCCACGTGCCGAGGGCCACAGGTGCCCCCAAGTCACCTTCAGGCCATGGACGACGTGGGTGCGTGGGCCGCTCCGGCCCTATCCAGCTGCTGCAACTGCCCCCACAATCTCATTCGGAATTCACGCCTGCGTCTTGGTCCTTCATCCTCATAAATGGCCAGGCTCCAGGGATGGCCGGCCCCCAGCAAGGCAGCCTGGGAGACGACACGAGGCTCCAGCAAACAAGGCCCTTCTAGAACCGTCTCTCCCGTCACCAAGCAGCAACACTGAGCGCTACCAGGCACCGCGCCCCCGCCCCACCCCCAGAACGTGCTAGGCTCTCCTGAGGGTGACCTGGGGTAACCTCAACCGACAGCAAGGCTGGCGCAGCACCTGGGCTACGGAGGAGCTGGCGGGGACAGACCTTGGCCAGGCTCAGGCCGGGCAGGGGCGCTTTCGGTGGCCATGCCAGATGCTGAATGGAACCCGCTGCAGACTGGGTGATGGCCAGGGCAGGACGGAGCCGGGGCCAGTGCGAAAAGTCAGTCTCCAAGTTG
>NW_007087014.1:42089-47566 GCF_000164805.1 Carlito syrichta
GAGCCTGTCCTTCCTTCGGCTCTCCCAGATCTCAAGGAAATCAGTCAGGCAATGTATTTTGACTCCAAACAAAGAAAACTTTAAAAAAACATTTCAGTTGAAACTTGCATAATCCTTCCAGTGGAGAAATCCTCCCTGCACTTTCGCAATCCTTAGAAAGAGACACATTATTGCCACAGAGAGTCCGGCTGCGGCAGGGACACCTCCTGCTGTCTCCTGCCAGCCCGCCAGGCGCAGGCCCCGGAACTGCCGCCTCCTCCCCGGAGGCCCTGCCGGGCGGCGAAGCCCAAACTCAGGCTGGGGCTCCCCCGGCCAGCTGGGGCGGGGCCCGGCTCACACTTCACCCAGACTTCCTCGGTTGCATCCTGTCTGCCTCCCCAGCCACGCAGACAGATGTGACACAAACCGGCTGCGGCAGGCAGGTTGAGAAACAAGACGCCGGAGCCGATGACCTTTCCCTGGCCGACTCAACACTGACCGGGGACTCCAAGGGCGCCTGGGGACAGAGATGAGGGCCACCCAGGACCCTGCTGCCCCAGGAAGGCAAGGGAGCCAGCTCCCAGAGAGGTTCCGGACAGATCGGCAGAGGGGTGATGGACCATGTCCTGAGAACAGCCCCCACAGGGCTCTGCTCCCCGCAGAAATAGATCGAGCACACCTGGTGGGAGCAGGCAATCCGGGGCCATGCAGGGGCCCACGCCCGCCCTCATCCAGGCACAGCTGACTCTGGGAGCAGGCAGAGGCTAGGCCAATCCCCAGCCTCTGCTCTCCCCACTTGAGACCCTGCCTGCTCTCTGCCTGGAGCTCTGGCCTGGAGGGGCAGACCTGGCCTCAGCACTGGAGCCTGCCAGGAGCACGGCCTAGACCACCACAGGACCCACAGAGGCCCGGAGCCAACACCTTGCAGCAAACAGGCCTCTTCCAAAGGAAGCCTGGGACAAAGGGACAGCAGATCTGCTGACACGTCCCCCAGACTCGAGGGTGTCAGTGAGCACAACCCCAATACCGTGCACACCGCTGCACCGAAGAAGGGCCTGGAAAAGGCAAGTGGGCTCCAGGAATCCTTGCGCTTCCCTCCCGTGGTCTTTCTAGCTTCCAAGAGCAGCATGCCAGGCGCTCCCAGCAGAAGCCTGGGGCCAGGACCCCCCAGCCTGTGTACCAACAAGACGCTGTCAGTGCCCAGAAAAGCTCCAGGACCCCAGCTCGTGAGACTGACCCCACCAGCGTCCACCTGTGCAGCAGACACTGCCCATGCACCAAACCCCTAGCGAGGCGGATGCAGGATGTCACATCGCGAACCCTCAGCTGGGCACAGCTCCCCACACTAAGATCCTTGGCCCCAGCGCCTTGGATACATGGCGACCCACACAGAACAAGGCCATGCCACTCAAGTTCCAAGAGCCGGGTGTCTCATGGGCAGAGGCACACTGATCTGAACCACCCAAGCCCTCCAGTCAGGACGGCCACAGCCAGGGAGCTGTAGGAAGGAGCCGATTCTCCAGCACACAAGTGGCCTCCTACTGCCAGGAGGGAGAGCCTGTGCCGCCCTGTTGCACGCCCGAAAGTGAAGCATCCGGTTGCCCAGTGAGATGTCCTGAGGAACCAGGAGCCGGGTCCCAGGCAGCAGGTGGAGCGGCATTCTGTCTCCCTGATGGCGCAGTCTATGCCACTAAAACGATCCAGTGTAGCCCCACAAACGTCAGGCAAGCCAGGAGGAAGGGACTGGTCCACCGGATGGAGCAGAGAGGGTGGGGGCGGGGAGCTTGGAGGCCCCCCCCCGTTGCCCTGTGCGCCATCTGCGCCCCACTTGCGACACTCAACACATAAACACCGGTCACCAGTTTACACACAGAGAGGTCAAGCTACTTCTTCAAGGTCGCAAAGTCAGTGAGGGACAGAGTGGAGGGGTGAGAGCAGCCCTAACCTGCCAAGGGCAGTAGCCACAGAGGTCCCCCAGCAATGACTCGCCGGGCACCCAGCGACCCACGCAGCCTTCCAAGCTGCCTCAGCAGGAAGCGGGGCACACCCTCCGCCCTTCCCACTCCCCCACCACACTGCCACTAGGGAGGATGTCACCGAGGAAGCCCCCAGCCCTTCACGGTGTCACGGGGCCTGAGGCAAAGGGTTTCCAGGGCTAGAGGCTAGAAAGCCACCTCTCGCGCAGTTCCACGCTGAGGTGGCCACAGGAGCCACCATCCCACAGCGCATGGGGAAGGCCCCCAGACAAGCCAAGGGGGAGAGGTAACAGGGCAGCAGGCACACCGGCAAGATCCCGGCCTCCCCCACTGTGCGGCTGACCCAGGCCCCTCTGGGCAGGAGACCCCGTCTGCGGGGCCCGCACACATCCCCAAGACACCTGGGCTCACTCCCATCCCTCGGGTCTGCTGGGAGCAGCAGCCCTGCAAAGAGTTCCAGCACATTCTTTGTTCTTCCTGCTCTCATCCTCCGTCGATCACAAACATTAAAATAAGCTACAAAGGAAGTGAGGAAATCAAAACACATCCTGAGAATAAGCTGTCAAGAGGCAAGGGGTGGAGCCACGGGGCCAGCAGGGTGTGGGCGCCGGGCGGGGGCCTCGAGTCCCTCCTGGGACAGTGGGGTCTGGGCTCCGCAGACCCATGCCCGCCTGCCGTGAGGCGACACTCCCTTCTCATGTGGCGCCCTGCCCTTGCAGACCAGCACACGGCTGTCCCAGGGAGCTGAGGGGAGGATCAGGACACCCCACTGCAGTCACAGGGCCCCGGGGGCGGGCCCTGAACAAGGGCAGAGTTTCCAGCCGCCACACCACACCAAGAACAGGGAGCTGGGGCGAGGCTGGCAGGGGGAAAGGAAGTGCACAGGACCCAGGCCGGGCCGCCACTGCCGCTGTCTCCATCACGGCTTGGGGACTGTTTTCCAGTCAGCACACGAGCCTCCAGCACAGCACAGGGATGGCCATCAAAGGGGAAAGGCAGTGCCAAACCATCCAGCCACATGACCCAAGGGGGAGCCTGTCTGGCCCGCCTCTGTGGCCGTGACCGGGTTCAGGGCACCGTCCTGCCTTCTCTCAGCAGCGCCTGGGATTCGGCTGGGGCCAGGCCCTCCCTGGGCCCAAGGCTCCTCAGCCCAGAACCGCGGGCCTGCCACAAGGGAGGGAGAAGCTCGGTGCAGCTGTGACAAAGAGGCCCCGCTGGCCACTCCGCCAGCCCCCAGCAAAGCCCAGGAAGACAGAAAAACCACAAACACACACAAGCCTCCGGCTCGGACAAAAACAGACACGCCCTAACTCAGCCAAGAGTCTCTGCTCTGGGGGCCAGCTTCGTGACCGTGTCCCAGCAGCTCAGGCCTCGGCCTGCACCCGCTCCAGTCTGCCCGAGCCCACCACAATCCCCCGCACACGTGGCTCCTTCCGGCCACAGGCGCCATGAGGGTACAGGCGCCCCAAACGGAATGGCCCCGGCACAGGGAGTGCCATTGTGCCCACCTCGCAGCTCCCTCTCTGACGTGAGGGCCCCACCTGCAGGGTCTGTCTGTAGCCTGCCACTGGCGTCCTCCCTACCCCACAGGAGGGTCGGCAGGCGGCCACCGCCTGGGTGCTGGCCTGGCTGGGGCAGAAGCACCCCGGACACACATGCGCGCGTGCTCCGTGGCCCCTCTGAGCAGAGGCTCGGAACTCGCTTCCCTCCACGGCCCCTCCTCCCGCGATCTGACACTCCGCTGGAGGGGCGCCCAGAGAAAAGCGGGTTGGAGCATCTATTCACAGATCTAGAAAAAAAAGTTTGATGCAATAGCTGAATTAATTAGGCCTCCCAAGAATAGCTGAGCCAAGGCAGCATTCTGTGTGTGCGATTTAATAAGCCTGGGTATTTCAGAGAAAAGTTACAAAGACTCGGCGAGGGTATGCAGCGGCAAGTTCCTGGGAGCCCAGGGAGGGACTTCGGCGCCTTGTGGCAGGGGAGCTGCCCACCCCGGGCCCCGCAGACCCCCGACTGGCAACCACAGAGCCCGGGCCAGCCGCCTCGCCTCTCTGCCTCTCAGAGGGAGACAAGGAAACGGCGAGTCCAAAACAACTCCAACGCCGGAGCCGGGGGCCGACAGACCAGGCCCTGGGCCAGGTGCCCAGCGGCCCTCTTCCCCACACAGGGGACTCTGGGACTCGCTTGCTGGCAAAGCCGGGGAGACCAACAAGCACAGGCCTGGAGCCGCGGAGTCTCGGCCCCCTGCCACTGCAGTCCGGACGCCTGGCTCCATGTCTGCGTGTGCGTCCCAAGACTTCAAGGCACACCACCAGGGAGCTGGTAACAAAACCAGGCCCCGCCATGCCGAAGTTCTGCCTGCTGGGGCCGAGGGCAGGCACCCTGTCTGCGAGTCTGGAAGGCTTCAGGGGGAGGTCTGCCACCGTCGCCCCCACCTCGTCTGGAAGCCTCGTGGGAGCCCCGAGGGAGATCTGGGTCCAGCAGAATGTCCCTTCCCAGAGCTCGGGCAGGCTAGCTCCTAAGGGCGAGCGCGTGAGGCCTGTGTGTCTTTCCAGCCTCTCCGGGCAACGGCCGCGAGTCCAGGGGGCCTTTCCCAGGCACCAGGCCTGGTCCCTCCTCCCACCCCTCACAGCCCATCTCCAGGAACTCCGAGCCCTGGATTTCCAAGCGCAGATCCAAAACCCAGGACGCAGGAAGGCGGAAGCACGGGGCCCAGTCTCAGAGGCCAGGGCCTGGAGCCCAAGAGTACCACCCCCAGCCCCGGCACGCCCCACCCCAGCTCCCGGGCCTGGGCCACTCACCCGGGGCACCCGCCGCTTGTACTTGTTGCCGTAGTCGAACTTCTCCTTCACATCGTCCAGGCAGCGACCCAGGCGCGCCTGCTCCTCCTTGCCCGTGTAGTCCTGGCTCAGAAGGATGTAGGCTCGCCAGTTGGCCGAGTCGAAGCCCCAGTGGCAGGTCCGGTTCTCCAGGGCCTTGTGCGAGTGCACCACGAACTTGTGCGGTGGGTACATGAGGCGGCAGTCCAGGCACTGGATGCAGGCGGCGCTCGGGCTGCTGTAGAGCTCGGGCACCAGCAGCCCCTTGCACTTGCCGAAGCACTCGTGGTACACGCGGACGCTGCGCTCGCTAAGCTCCAGGCCCAGCGCCAGGCTGGCGGCCAGCTCCTTCTTGCAGGGCGGCGGGTAGGCGCCGCCGTACAGCAGCGCGTTGCACAGGCGCTCGGCGTCCGTCTTGGTGATGAGCCCGCACGAGGGCGCCGAGAAGGGCAGGACGCCCATGACTTTGAGGATCTCCAGCTGGTCGGCCGTGCAGCGCGAGCAGTAGATGTGCAGCTCGTCGCACACCGAGTTGATCTGCTGC
Organism: Carlito syrichta; assembly: GCF_000164805.1. Taxonomy (NCBI): domain Eukaryota; kingdom Metazoa; phylum Chordata; class Mammalia; order Primates; family Tarsiidae; genus Carlito; species Carlito syrichta. The sequence continues at coordinate 47,408 of NW_007087014.1, forward strand.
AGCGAGAAGTCGCGCAGCACCGAGTTGAGAATCTGCGGCAGGCACAGGCGCTTCTCGCCGCCCACCACGAAGCACGAGATGGTCTCGCCCTCCAGCACGGTCTCGCAGCGCTCGGTGGAGCGGTCGGACGGCATGAAGAAGGGCCCGGGCAGCACGGGC
>NW_007087014.1:48299-54406 GCF_000164805.1 Carlito syrichta
GCCCCGGGAAGGGGGCAGGGCGGGGCCGCGCACTCTCCGCTGCACGCCCGGGGTCCCCGCGCCGTGGAGAGGCCACGCCGGACGCCCAGGGTCCCACGGACGAGGGGCACCCTATGCAACTCGCACCTTAGGATCACGGCACTCGGAGACCCCACACAGGAGGCAGGCCCTGTGCAGCATGACCTGAGGACTCCCGCGGGACGCACATCCTGCAGCACCCCTGACTCCTGACCTGGGGACCCTGTTATCGGCAGCAGCACCTGCCCACTGTCCCCTGCGGACTCTCTGCGCCATCGAGTGAGACTCTCGGCCCTGAGGTGATGGCCCTGTGTCTGGCAGCCCTGCCACAGCCTCTCTGAGCTCCCCGGCCAGGTCGCTGTCAGGGCCAGCCCCAGTGGCCCCTCAGGAGCTCAGCCCTGTGTGACCCTTCCCCTGCAGCCTCCAGGGCCAGGAAGCCCCTTAGCCATCTGTAGGGTCAGGCGCGCGAGTAGCCAGAGTGAGACGCCCCTGTCCGCCACTGCACGCACTGGCTGTGCGGTGGAAAAGAGGCGAGCCAAGAAGGCCTGGGGGAGGAGACTAGAGCCCCAAGTTGGACAATGTGCACGAGTCCCCACCGGAGCAGTGCTCACCAGGGGCGGGCTCAGGCTATGTTCAACCTGACACTAAGGACCAGCCAGCCAACCCGGGCAGTGGCGCCTTTTATCCACAGGACAGGGTGTCCAAGCTGGCCTAGGTACCTGGGGGACACCTGGGGGCTGCCCACAGTGCTGGGCAGAGGTGAGAGGGCCGTGCCCTCAGCAGCCTGGGTTGTGGCCTGATGCTCACCCCCTGGGTGAGAGCAGGAACTAGCCCCAAACCAGCACTTCCAGGTCACAGCTCCTGCCTTGGGGAGCTGGCCAGGCATCCTGGCCAGGCCGCCATCACCCCTGAGGCAGAGGCAGGTGACCTCAGGGATGGGCTTGAGATTGAGCCTCCACATTGCCCTGGGGTTGTCTTCCTGGCCACCACCATCCCTCCCATCCCTCCCCCTCTTCCACGACAGGAGAACTTGCTGTGTGCTCATATGGAAGAAAGCTGGGGAGAAGGTCCTGTCCTTAAAAAGGATGTTTAAAGACAGAGAAGGGGCGTATTTGTTTTCCTGGAGAAGGCTTCCCTGGCCCATATTTTGGACCGAAAAGTAAATGTTGCACTCGAGGGAGTCACTTCCCTCTATTGGGATTTGAATTCCAAACAACACAGTCAGACTGTGATCCAAGGACCCGTGCCCACTGGGAAGCGTCTCCAGTCAAGCAAATAATTTCTCCTGCTCTCCTGGCCAAGCAGGCCCAGCCTGGACCATGCTCGCCTGGAGGCTCTGCTGCCCTCCCCACCTCTGGCTTTGCAGGGTGCCGGCTAGGGGCCAAAACTTCCCCAAGCTGCAGACCCCAGAGAAGCAGTCGGGTGAAGGACTGGGCCGAGAGGAGGAGGAGCAGGAGAGGGCTGAAGGGCTCTAAGAAGCAATGAGGGCCTCCAGTTGGCCTCCATCCCCTACGGACTCTGTGCCTCAAAGAGGAAGCACCACACCCACCCCACCCGCCAAGGGTCGGGGCAGCTGTGCCTGGACACAGACCCCAGGGCCCTGTTTCCTCCCTGAGCCCGGTGGGGGCTGCCACCTGCTGGCCTTCCTCCCTCCAGCCCCTCTCAACGGCTGCTTGGGCCAGTCGCCCTCGGGGACAGCCATGCCAGCAGGTGAGTGGGGGTCTCCAACCCCCGGGCCGCAGACCAGTACCAGTCCGTGGCCTGTCAGGGATTGGGCCGCACAGCCGGAGGTGAGCAGTAGGCAAGCGAGTGAAGCTTCCTCTTTGCAGCCGCTGCCCATCGCTCACAGGACCACCTGAGCTCCATCTACTGGGGGTCAGATAGATCAGGAGAGGCATTGGATTCGCAGGGGAGCACGAACTCTACTGTGAAGTGCGCATGCGACGGATCTAGGCTGCGGCTCCCTAGGAGACTCTCACGTCTGGTGATCTGAGGTGGAGCCCAGGGGGTGATGCGAGCGCTGGGGAGCGGCTGCAAATACAGGTTCGCGTGAGCAGTGAGGTTTGACTGCACAGAGACCCTAATAAATCAATGGCTTGCGGACTCCTGTCAGAACCCTCTCAGTGAATGGCCAATGAGTTGTGAGTTGACGTACTTCAGTTGTACGGCTGCATTTGGGGGCAGGCTTTAAGGCAGAATCTGACACTTAAATTTTTTTATTTTTTTGAGTCAAAGTTTCACTCTGTCACCCAGGTTGGAGTGAGTGCAGTTGCACGTTCATGGCCACCGCAGCCTCGACCGGCTGGGCTCGGGTGATCCTTCTGCCTCAGCCTTCCAAGTAGCGGGAACCACAGGCACGCACCACCACGCCCAGCTGATTTTTTGATGTATTGTAGAGATGAGGTCTTGCCAAGTTGCCCAGGCTGGTCTCAAACTCGTGGGCTCAGGCAATCCTCTTGTCTCAGCCTCTCAAAGTGCTAGGATTATAGGTGTAAGTCACCATGCCCGGCCCAACACTTATTTTAGTCTGCGCGTGGCCCACCCATTATTTTATTTACCACTTCTGTCCGTGCCTCTTTTTATGATGGTGAGTCGTATAATCATTTCATTATATATTACAATGTAATAATAATAGAAATAAAGTGCACAATAAATGTAATGCGCTTGAATCATCCTGAAACCATTCCCTCCCCATGCCCCCCGCTCCAGTCCGTGGAAAAATTGTCTTCCACAAAACCTCTCCCTGACACCCACTGAGGTAGAGGGCCCGGGCTACAGGCACAGCCAGGGCCCTGGGTGGGGTGGGGTGGGCTGAGTCCCTGCCCGGAGGAGCCCAGTGTACAGGCAGGGCAGGGACTCCACCGCATGGGCCCTTCCAGCTTACAACCTGGCCCCGCCCTGCTGATGGTCTTAAGCTCCTGACCATGCCTGTGTCCCCTCATTTGATGAGCTCCGACCACCATGGGCGCTGGGACTGGGGACACGAGGCCAGGCCCTGCCCTGTGTGACGGACAACCACCAGTCAACAAACCTGCTGGTCCAGGAGCGAGAGCATTCAGTCCTAGGAGTCCTGGAGTGACCAGGCTGGCATTAAACCAGGAAGGCCTCCGGGGGGCTGGCCTTGGAGTTGAAACCCCGAAAGCATGGAGGTGTGCCGACACTTCAGCACCAGAGAGATGAAGGCACTGCCAGAGAAAGGGGTTCCCTTGGCTTTGGGGGAGCTCAGAGGCCGCGCTGGGGAAGCATGCTGTGAGGGTCAGACCACCAGCCCTTGAAGACAGACTGCCTCCCGCTGCAGACTAGCTCTGCCCCACCTTGCCCTGCCTCCCCCATGGCCACCCCCTCCCTCCTCCCTGGAGCCAGGAGGAGAGGCCTGGTGGCAGTCAGGTACAGACAGCCATGGTCAGGAAAGCCCTAAGTCACTGTAAAAACCACTTTCAATTTGAAAAAAAAAGTCCTCAAGCTTGATAAAAATTTTGGAAAGACCTAAATGTGGGTTCCACCAAAAGCAGGCCCCAAGAACAAGGCTTGAGTGGAGTCATGGACTTGGGAGGTTATCCCAAGAAGCCCAAGGAGAGGTCCAAGCAAGGGAAGGAGGGAGGGAGGAAGTCAGACCCTGAGGAGCCTGGGTAAAGCCTCTCACCCTGGGCCGGAGCTGACTCCCCGGCGAAGAGCACAGGGCTCAGAGCCATCCCGAGCTGGAGTGGGCCGGGGACCGCCAGCGGAGCGGGGATTGACCTAGTCAAGAAAAGCCTGAGGGAGGTTAGAGCCAGGTTTCTCACTGCTGGAGACAGGAATTTAACATATGGGAAGGAAAAAGAACGGGGTGGTGTCGAATTGGAATTCAAGGCACCGTGTGATCTCACAAATGTCAGTGTCTAGAAACAAAACTAGTGACTCAGATGTGTGTTTGCACCACACCTCTGCGGTCCCTGGCTCTGTCCAATGAGCGGTCCTGAGAGGAGGGGCCCTCCAACAGCAGCGAGCACACCAGCAACCCTGGCCTTGGCTTCTAACTTCCACTCTCTGAAAGGAGCCAGAGGGCTTTGGAGAAACAGCTGACCCCAGGGCTGGGGCTGGAAGAGCAAATGGAGGATGGGAAATAAGGATGACAGGGCGTGTAGAAGGACTGCGGAGCCCACGCCAAGGGGTCACCCTAGGCATGACAGCAAGAGTACGGATGCAAGTGCAACATGGGGCTGCAGCCGGAGCGCCAACTCGGAAACCCTGGGCCATAACAGGCTTTAATATTCATTAAATATGCTAATGACTGGAAAGTTTGAAGAGAGCTGTTTGCATAGTTTAGAAGTGTCCCACAAAATGGTTATTCATGACAAAGGGGAAAAGAACAAGCCCCTGCTGGAGGCTGGCAGACACCACCCCGCCCCCAGCAGCCCCGCTGGCAACTGGGTCTATCGAAATCCTGCCCCTCAACCAGGCTGGGATGGGCAGACCTCACAACACATCTGTAACTTTCCTGCCAAGGACGTGTAACCTGCATCTGCCTGTGAGGAGACCGCAGACAAACCCACACAGAGGGACTTTCTCCAAAAGGCCTGGTCTGGAAGAGAAGGCTGAGGAACGTTCCAGACAGACAGAGACATGGGGACAACTGTGCGGTGTAGGGTCCCGGAGGGATCTCTGTACTACAGGGGCCTCACTGGGACAATGGGAAAGCCCAAGTAGGGCATGAATCCACACTATTCCCGCCTTGGGTCACCATGTTGGGGTGAGAGACAGCGTCCTCGCTTTGGGGTGTGGTGGAGCCGCATGTCAGCAACCAACCCTCACATGCTTCAGGGGAAAAAAAACTTCCTGTACTATTCTTGCAACTTTTCTGTGAGCTTAAGATTGTGTCAAAATACAAATTTTATTTTTAAGACTGTTAGGAGGAGGAGGAAGCATGAATTCTCCATGCGGCCCTTCCGAGCTGGAGTTGCAGGGTAGCCTCCAACTGGAGGCTGTCGGCGGCCTCATTGGGGGCTGAGGAGATGCAGACAGGACACCAGGGCATCTGCTGCAGCTCCGGCCAAGATGGTTCGGGAATCCCTTCCTAGTCCATGCACAGCCACATGTTGGATAAACCATACCCACATTTTTTTTTTTTTTAGTTGAAGTTTCACTCTGTCACCCAGACTGGAGTGCAGTGGCACACTCACGGCCACCCCAGTGTCGACCTGCTGGGCTCTGGCGATCCTTGTGCCTCAGCCTTCCAAGGAGCCAGAATTACAGGCACGCACTACCACAACCGGCTATTTTGTTTTTTAATTGTAGAGATGAGGTCTCGCCAAGTTGCCCGGGCTGGTCCCAAACCCGCAGACTCAGACAATCCACTCACCTCGGCCTCCCAAAGTCCTGGGATTATAGGCTGAGGCACCCACCCTGGCCCTATACACGCTTTTAAAATGGTCTGTAAAAGCACACAAAGAAGTAAGCTCTGCAGAACTACACACAAAGATAGCACTCGGGCACAGTGGCAAGCAAGAGTGGAGACCGAATGGCCGGTGTAAGTGCCTCATGTCCCCTGAGGGCTGGCGGTTAGAGCCAGCGTGCAACAGAGTCATGGTCACAAGCCCTTTCTAAAATAGGATCTGGAACGGCACTGTTATCATGACAAGAACTAAGAAGGGACATCTAGTCCATAAAAGAGACAGAGAAAACTCTTCCCACCAGCCTGGACATGGAGCCCAGAGAACAACAGACTGAGACAGAAGGATGCAGGGCTCCAGAGAAACATGGAGCCAGTGGAATTTAGGATGCATTGGACTGGATCAAACTCTGTATGGAGGGCTTGCCAGAAGAAGTAGGTGGGAGCAGCTATGGGCACAGAGAAAACTCAGCAGATGAAATAGAAAGCAAAGCAAATACTAACTCCAGGAAAAACAAAGAAAATCTAAGCAGAGTTCACTACTTGACTCTGCAGTGAGTAACATTTATATGTTGTTATAGTGTCCACAACTTCAACAAAAATAATGAAATAGCTCATTCGGGAAGACAGAAGAAGAGAAGGTAGGATGGGACAGAGGGCACTGGGTAACAGAGAAGCCCTCATTCTCTGGTGACATCTCACCATTTTTTTTTTTTTTTTT
>NW_007087014.1:54509-64814 GCF_000164805.1 Carlito syrichta
TGCCCAGGCGGGTCTCGAACCTGCGGTCTCAGGCAATTCACTCACCTCAGCCTCCCAAAGCGCGGGATTACAGGCTGAGCCACCGAGCCCGGCCAAGACATCTCACCATTTATAAAGACACTAAACCAAGAAGCAGGAGCACACAATTTAGAAAGGTGGAGCCAAATAAGACAAGAAACAGCTGAGAGAATTGAAAGAGGCCAGCGCCGGACACTGGACTGAGAGGTAGGGGCTGGGGAGCTGGTGAGTCCTCCAGATTGTTGAAATTGCCTTAACTGGGAGTTCTTTGTATTCCTCTTATCTATATTTCTTTGGTAAGAATTAAAACAAACTAGAACTCTAAACTAAAAACAAATAACAAAGAAACGTGAACTCACGTTGCCATCAAATGCACCATCCACTGAGACATCGTAAAACCTACTTCAACTACATCATTGATTAGAGAAGGAATCACGATGAAAGCCACAAATGTCTTGACCGAACGACACTGTCAATCACAGCTTCTGGCTGCGGCTGACGTGGCCTCAGAACGTCACAGCCTTCAGCTCTTACATCAGAAAACAAGAGGGTGACTTTTCCTGAATGGGGAAACCACAGATATTTTCAATTTTCTGCTTTGTGTTGACCTGCATTTCCTAGTTTTCTAAAAAAAAAACAACTTTCGGTTTTGTAGACCTTCCCTGTTGTTTCTGGGCCATTCTGGTCCAGGGGGCCCTCCCTACCAGAGGGAACTCCCGTGGGGTCAGCCGCATGGCCCACACAGGGGCTACTGGCCCCAGGTGGCCTTGGGCATGTGTCTACCTCCACTGAGCTGGTCCTGGAGCCAGAGCCTGCCTGGGGTCATCTGTGGGTCCCAGCATCCAGCATGCAGCCAAGACCTGGCTCTTGGGGTGAACTGAGGTGACACACCGGAAGTGCTGAACACAGTGCCTGCCCATGGGGCATGCCCACAGATGGTCCCACCTTTGTGGCCACTGGGAACCAGAGTGTGGGCCCAGCACAGTGTGGCAGGGGCTGGCCAGGTGGCAGGCTGACCACCTCACCCAGTGCCTGACGGGCAGGGCCAGCCTCAGTGCTGGACAAAGCCGGTTGGGCAGGGACAGGCTGGTGGGACATTGGGCATCCCAGGAGTAGGAGGCACGGGGGTCCTGGGAGACTGAGGGTGCAACTGTGGGAGGTACGGGTGGGAGCGAGGCCCATGTACCCGGCCCGACGCCCACCCTGAGCAGCCCACGGCCTGGCTCTAGGGACACGTCCTCAGCCTGTGGACGACATCGGTGAGGCCCCATCTGGAGGAGCTGTGTACTGAGCCAGAAAGAGCCTTCGTGGACACCCGGCCCTGCGGCCCCCACCCGCTGGACCCTGTCCCCAAGGCACTGTGTGCCGTTCCGGAATGGGCACCACACTGGCCTGGCCGCCTGGGGCTGCAGCCACGCTGTGCCGATCACAGGGTGCCACCTCACCCACGCCTGCAATGCTTTACCGAGCCAGGGCCCCGAGGCCAGTGTCCATCTTGACTTGGCTCAAGAGGTCACATGTAGAGCAGGGGCGGGGGCCGTGGTGCTGCAGGGTGGACGGGGACCAGGGACCCGAGCCAGGCCGTGACGTCCCCAGCATCCTCCAAGGTCCTCGCTGCTGTTCCTTTACCTGGCACACCATGCTGGGCACCGCTAGGCGGCCCCAGGGGACACACTGCGGGCAGAACACCCCGTCTTCGGCCGCATGGAGGTTTGGCCAGCCCCTCCCAAGGCCAGGCTGCTCTCCATGGTACCATCCAGGGCCCAAGGCTGTGCCACTGTGGTGAGCCATCAGCACCGCAGGACCCCGCGCGTGGCTTGCCTTCCTTATGCCGAGGTGATGTTACTGTCCCCTGCAGACGAAGCTCACAGGGGTTCAGGCAGCCTGGGACCGGGCAGGGGACAGGGCTCAGGGCACGGGCGGGTGGGCCTGGCTGAGAGGGCACAGGGTAGGGTGTGTCTGAGAGCCAGGCCCCAGGGACCTGGGCCTTCAGGGCAGGGAGGGGTGCCTCCACAAGGGTCCAGCTCCAGACAGCCCCAGCCCCTCCCCTGGTCCCCACCTCGGCTGGATGCCCGCTCTCCCCAGCCTCAGTTGCAGGTCGTGTCTCCCCTGCCCCCCCAACCACCCTTCTGAGCAGGGCCTGCCCAGCATGGTTCCCAGCCCAGCCCTTGACCCTGGGCAGCCCCAGCCCTTCCCACCTCCTGCCAAGGCCTCGGGGGCCCTGGCGCTGGTCTCCTCCTACCTGGTGCCCCCCTCACTCTTCGCCCGCCTCCCAGGGTTCAGCTGGCTTTCCTGACAGTGAGCACACCCATGAGCACGGGGAAGCTTGGCGAGGCCAGCATGCTGCACCTGCGGGTGGGACCAGGTGTCCCCAGGCCGGGGCGGCACATCTGCACTGAGTCTGGGAAGGGCTCCCTCGTGGCTGAGGCTCTGCCCGGAGGAGCCCGCTACCCACCCAGGTCCCAGGAGCTGCCCAAAGGCCCTGCCACTGCCTCCTGAAGCCCTTTCCCCTCTCTGGACCTGGGGACCCCTTCCAGGAGACAGAGGGTGGGCTGGGCAACCCTGGGAAAGAGACTCCCTTTGTTCCCGCCCTGAGTGTGCCCCGAGGTGTGGGTCTGCCCCAGGAAGGTGGGGGGAGTCTGGGGTGGGGCCGGGATTCCAGAAGGGGAGAGAGGAAGGGGAGGCCAAGAAACCATAGGCCCCTTCTCAGAGTGGACATCCCCCCCAGCTGGGTGTCTAGGACATGGCAGGGCACTGGTGCCGCAGGGACAGAAGATGGGGCCCACCCACCCCTCAAGGCTTCCAGAGCTGGGCCCAGGAGGGACCCGGTGATGTGGGAGGGCCCTTCCCTCTGGCATCGCAGTCCTGCTGGTGCTGGGTGGGGGAGCGTCCGGTCACGGCATTGTGCCCCCCAATCCTGCTCCCTCCTAGGCGTTCCTGCACCTCCCGGGCCCGTCCCTCCCCGTGAGGACCAGGCCTGCACCCCGCGTGCCCTGCACCCCCAGGAGGCCTGGCAGCCCCTCCTGCTGCACGGCCCAGGCCCCTCACTTGAAGCAGGGCCTGGCGGCGCCTGTAACTGCGAGCACACTGGCTTCCCCAGCAGGCCCCTCCCGCCTGCGTCATTGCTGGCAGCCCTCAGTGTGAGCTCACTCGTTACATAAGGCATGCCAGCGACTGCCCGGGAAGGCACTCCCTGTGTGGGGCTCCGTTTCCCTCTGCCCTCTCCCGCCACGGCCCCACCAGCCACGGGAGGCCTGGGCGTGAGAACGAGACCCCCAGCCCACCCCCAGCCCTCCCCCAACCTGGCTGGAGGAAGGGGCTGCCCACCGCCCCAAGAACAATGGTGTCTGCAGAACAGGAGGGACCACGGGTTCTTGGAAGATACCCCAGGACCTTGCACCTGGGGGCTGCGGGCAGAGACCCAGCCCCACCAGGCCTCCGGCACCAAAGGAGCCAGGGGGTTCCCAGGCCGCTCAGGAAGATGTGTGCTGCTGTCATGGGCAGCCACCCTCCTGGGGACAGCCGCCCTCCCTGGGACAGCCACCCTCCCGGACGGGCTTTCCTCTCCTCTCAGGGCTGGGAGTCACCCTTGACCGGCACCCCCGCCCCTCCAGGTGCTGTTGCCCATCTGAAGCCATTCAGGTCATCCTTGGGCCCTGAGCCCAGGGATATTTCAGCCGGGACTTGCGCTCTTAGGAGGAAGAAACAGCTGGATTTCACTTTGGTGAGGATAGGGGTCTCCTCTGTCCCCCTTGGAAAGCAACTACCTGGGAGAGAGTCCCCTACTGCGGCTGAGGCAGCAGTTTTGGCAGGGCGTCCCCTGAGTCCCCTGAGGACTCAGCCTTCGGGGAGAGTGGCCCAGAGCCCTAAGCCTCCTGCTCCGTTTCTTTGGCCTGGGCCTGCAGTGAGGGCAGGGGGAAAATGCAGGAGACCCCAGGGGACACAGCTGAAGGGACATGCCGACAGCATGTGCTGGGCATTTCCAGAGACCAAGCCCAGAGGAGCGGGACGAACCACCTCCGGGCCTGGAAGGAAAGCCCTGGCGGGGGAGGGCAGGAGCACACTGGCCCTTCTCAGGCCACGTCCCTGCCCTGCTCCAAAGTCAGGGCAGGAAAAGAGCACCAGGCCCAGGCAGCAAGACCCAGCTCTGAGCCCTCCCGCTCCTGCCCCGCGGAGGCCGCCGGGAGCCCCGGAGTTCCAGAGGAGCCTGGGAAGCTGAGCCCCTCCCAGGCCCCTTCAGCAGCCTGGGCTCCGCTGGCCGCAGGCTCCCATGCCCAAGGCAAGGGAATGTGCTTGCAGACGCCTCCCGCTGGGAGTCTGTCGCGCCCGCCACACCCTGCGTGGGGACAAAGCTCCTGGTGGCGGTGGGGGCCGTGGTGGAGGCAGAAGTGGTGGCCAGCCAGAAGCCCGGCAGCCCCTCCCGCTAGACTCCCGCCCGGCCCTTGTGCTCCAAGCTGCAGGAACATGTATCCCTCGCTTTTCAGAGATGGGTTCTTGGAACTTACACCCTCTTGGGTTTGCTATTTTTACCCACCCTGAGCCTTCCGGTCTCCATGGCGACGCCTCCAAACAGCAGATTCCAGGCGGCAATGATGTCACCTTTCCCTTTCCTGCCGCCCAGGCCTGCGAGGCGCAGCTGCCCGGGGCCAAGGGGCTGTAGGACTTCCCGCTTGCTCCTGTGCCTCCGATGCTCCCTCCAGGTCTGGGGCCATGCTGGGCCTCTCCTGACTCCACCCGTCTGAGGTCGGGGCTCTGGGGACAGCGGCCATCCTCTCTGTCCCTCGGAGCTGTGCCCACCACCCCTTGGAAACTGCTGGGGAGAGGTAGGGCCGGGCCTCAGAAATATGTTTCCAAGAGAGGCAGTGACGGTGGTGGGGGTCCGAGGAGCCCCAGATACAGCCAGAGTGGGGCCTGGTGATGGCATGGCCGGCTGCAAGCCTGCTGTGGTGGCTGCAGCCCCCAAGGGTGAAGCTTGAGCACACCCAGGCCACAGGGCCAGGCCTGCCCCAGGTGGCACAGCCCCAGGCCCCCCGCCCGGGCAAGGCCATGTCCACAGGCCCCCTCCGACCCTGGTCCTGATCAGGCAGCTGGGGGGCCACAGCCCCTGGGCCCTAGCCAGGTCTTCCAAGGCAGCCACCAGCCTGTAACCCTGCCTGGGACCACACACCCCAGCTGGCCCTGCAGACCAGCCCAAACTGAGGTGGGGACTCCCGGGACCGGACAGCCACCTGAGCCCAGATGGGGAGGGAGGGGACTACCTGCTCCCGGGGCCCCTCCGGGAATAGAGCCCACCCAGGCGCACATGCAGGTTCTGTTGTGGACTCAGACATGTGCAGAAGCTGCCCAGGAGTCTGGATTGTGCCCTGCAGGATGGACAGGGGCTGCTGGAAAGCTCCCTGTCCCTCACCACAGGGAGGAGCTTGGAGGAGCTGAGACCCCAGCCCCTGAGACCTAAGCCCCGCCCCCAGTGGGGCCTCTGGAGCAGGAGGCGGGGGCCTGGGGTGGAAGAGAAGGGAGGCAGCTGGGCTGGGGAGCATGTGGAGGCCAGAGGGATCAAGGCCACACTCTGCCCAGCAGCACCCAGCTGGGGAGGGGCCGTGCAGCAGACACCCCGCACTGTGGACTGGCTGGGCCGCTCCTGGTGTGACAGAGACGTGGTCTCCAGGCGTGCATTCCAGCCTCCTGCTTGAGACTGGATGAAGTCCTGACTCGCCTGTCTGACAGCAGCAGGCATGCCCGCAGGTCTAGGCAGGAGGTGCGCAGGTGGGCGGCCCTTCTCCAGGGCCCTGCAGACCCTGTCACGAGCGTGGGGCGCAGCCCAGAGGCCAGGTCCTCCCACCAGTCCCCCCAGGAGCCCCGCCCAAGGCTGTGTCTCACAAGAAGTGCTGGGAAGAGACCCTGAGAGATAGAAGCCCTGCCGGTGCCCAGGGCAGGTGGCTCTGCTCTCTCGTGTGGATGTGGCCACGGTGGGGGTGGATGTGGCTCCTGCTGGCAGGCACCCCCAACCAGCTGTCTGGACAGAAGCCTGGAGGGAGGCCGAAGGGCCCTGGGGCAGTGAGGGAGGGGCTTCCCAAGGAGTTACAAAGCCCCAGGGAGCGCGTGCCACATGCCACCAGCCCCAAAGACAGTCCCCAGCAGTGGAGCCTGGGCCCTGCTGCCTGCCCTCCTACTGTCAGCTCAGGCTCCTGGGACGGCCCCTGCCCCTGCCCCTGCCCCGCGGTCCCTGTTGGCCCCCCAGTGAGGCTGGGGCTGTGGCCCTGAGGACCAGCAGGTGAGCGCTGACTCTTGGAGCTGATTCCTCCAAGTTACCAGGTGCCTATGACAAACACAGGACAGCAGCAATGAGCTCCTGTTCTGAGAACTTACAGTTTCACTGGAGACCATAAAGAAGAGGTTTTTGTTTTTGTTTTTCTCTTTTTCGAGACAGGTTCTCACTCTGTCTCAGGATGGAGTGTAGTGGCACAATCGTGGCTCACCAGTCTCGAATTCCTGGGCTCAAGCAATCCTTCTGTCTCAGTCTCCCGAGTAGCTGGGACTACAGGTGTGCACCACCACACCTAGCTAGTTTTTCTATTTTTTGTGGAGATAGGGTCTTACTTTGTTGCCCAGACTGATCTTGAACTCCTGACCTCAAGCAATCTTCCTGTCTCAGCCTTCCAAAGTGCTGGGATTACAGGTGTGAGCTGAGGCCATAAAAATTAAATTTTCTGGCTGACTGCGGTGGCTCAAGCCTGTAATCCCAGCACTTTGGAAGGCCAAGGCGAGAGGTTTGCCTGAGCTCAGGGGTTTGAGACCAACCTGGGCAACATGCTGAGACCTCGTCTCTACAATAAATCGAAAAATTAGCCGACTGTGGTAGTGCGCGCCTGTAGTTCCAGCTACTTGAAAGGCTGAGGCGGAGGGATCGCCTGAGCCCAGCAGGTCAAGGCTGTGGTGGCCACAAGCATGCCACAGCACTCCAACTCCAGCCTGGGCAACAGAGTAAGACTCCAACTCAAAAAAAAGAAAGAAAAGAAAACGTCCCAATATTCCATGGTGGATGGCGGTGGGGTGGCCTGTGTTCTTGAGTGGAACAGACCAGAGCAAGGTGGGTGGGGTGCTGAGTCAGGGGGCTCACTACAAGGTCCACCCGAGCAAAGCCCCCAGCCGGTGAGGGGTGAGCATTCCAGGCAGAGGCCCAGCAGGTGCAAAGGCCCAGAGGCAGGAGCATGCTTCGGTCTCCGCACGGCCCAACGGAGAGGAGGACAGGGTCGCGAGAGAGGAAGTGAGTCATGGGGTGGCATAAGCGTGGGCCAATGACACAGCGCCTTTTTGTTGCGGACTGAGCATTGCTCCTCTGGGGTGCTAGGGCTCGGGTGGGCCCTGCTCTGAGCCCAGGACACCCCCAAAGCCACAACTTGCCGAGGACAGGTTGGGTGGGGCCCCCGCTGGGGGGCAGCGGGCACTGGGTGCCTCCCCCAGCCCGGGGGCTTCCCGTGGTTCCCGAGCACACAGCGCCCCATCCCTCCACTTTCCTGCTGGGAAAACTGAGGGCCAGATAAGAGGAATCGATTAGAAACAGATGAGGCTATTTTTCTGAACATTTTGTTCCCAGTCCCGCCCCCAGCCTGGCACAGGGCTGGAGGGACCGGCTGAGGGGAGGGCCCTCGGCTGGCCCAGCCCAAGCCCCTCTGGGCCCCCGACTGGCCCTCCCCTCCCTGCCTGGGCACCCGCCGCCCACCGCCCTGCCCACTTGGACTGGAGTGTGGGGCTGAGGCAAGCAGGCGACCGTGACTCGAGGGCCAGGCCAGAGGCTGGGGACCCAGGTGTGCATGTGGCGTGCCAGGCCTCCCACGCCAGACGCCCGCGAAGGGTCCTGGGCACTGCAGGTCAGGCCCCGCCTCCACCCAGCACCTTCCGCAGACAGGCTCACCTCCAGGCTGAGCGGCCCGGCTGGCGTCTCCATGAGTAATATTTAACTTGGAAGGGCTCGCGGACAACTGCAGGGGAGAAGTTAACAACAAGTTTGGATTGCAACCCGCTTGCCAGGAGGGGGAAGGGTGGGTGGGGGAAGGGAGGGGGAAGTCGAGAGGGAGAGAGGAGGGCTGGAGGTGGCCAAGGGACAGCCCTCAGGGTGGGAGGCTTGGAGCACAACTCCGTGGGCCCCCAGGGCTGTGGTCTGTGGGCAGCCAAGGCCCTGGACCCCCAGAAAGGCAGGCCAAGGGCGCAGTGACTGCCATGCTCGGGAGTGGGAGCTCTGAGCCCACCAGCTGGCAGACACACTCTGGGCATCGCCCCCCAAGCCTCAGCTTCCCCTGAGGGAACCACCCTGGGCCAAAGAGGAGCTTTGGGGTCCGGGCAGAGAACACCCCCCCCCCACAAGCACAGCTGTGAGCAAAACGGCCCCGCCTGAAGCTCTGAGGCCTCCACCCAAGGCTGGAAAAACCCATGAGGTTGGAGCAGGGAGAGGTCCCAGACCAGCAGGGAGAGGGCCACACTGGCACAGGGACGAGCTCTGTGGGAACGAAGGCGCGGGCATCACAAGCCCCGGGGCGACCCCCATGTGCCTGGCTGGGAGGGCCCCGGCCCGCTGTAGGAAACTCTGCCACTCCGAGGGTGGCGTGTCCAGCAAAGCGTGTGCTCCCGGGACGCGCAGCACGCAGCAGGCAAGTGGGAGACTGGTGGGAAAGACGCCACGCGCGGGTGCGGGAGGAGAGCACTGGGCCAGGGGTCAGAGCCGAGCGTGTCTCCGCCTCCACCCCAGGTCCTTGGGTGACCTGGGCAGCTCCCTGCCGCTCAGTGTTTTCACCCAGAGGAGCAAGCCTCTGACAGTCCTCCAGCCTCTCCCGGGCCCCAGGTGTCCAGACAGGCTAAGGGGTCACGGGAGGGCCTGATCCAAGGACCACGGGGACAGAACACCCTGGGTGCATGCCACTCAGGCCTGCCTAGGTCCTCCGCTGGGCCTGGCTCTGCCAGCAGCCTCCCCCTTGGGCACCCCCACTTCAGACCAGTCCAAGAATCACACCCACCCCCTAGCTTACCCCCCACTTCAGGCCAGGCCAAGAGTCACACCCACCCCCTAACTTACTTCCATACCAGAAGGCAGCACATCTGTTTTTTCAAACAGTTTTTTTTCACCAATGTGTGGTTTGACAAGGAAAAACACACCCCTCCCCTCACTTTGCCTTTCCTACGGATTTGCCCTTGGGCAAAAGCATCTACCCCTTCCCCAGGGGGCATAGCATCCCCCGCTCCCCCAGGGCCGGGCTGGCTGGGCTGGCTGGGCGGTGTATGGCGCTCCTGGCCAGGGCCGGCTACCAGGACTCAGCATCTCACCGTGGGTGGAGGACGGGGCCAGCCCTTCCCACTTGGCCTCTGAGCTCAGCCACAGATCCAGCAAACTGAAGCTGAACTGCGTCCTTGCAGACCTCCAGCCCGCCTCCGCCCCAGCTTTCGAATCCATGGTTCCGCTGAAGCGGAACTTTCCTGGGCTTGGCAAGGGGCCTGGACAGAGCAAGGCTCTTCCCCCAAAAGGGGCCTTTGCTGGGGGCTGTGCAGTGCTGCAGGCGACACGGGGGACCCCAGACGGCCGCCCTTGCAACCTGAGCGTCTCCAGGACAGGAGACCCCGAGGCCTTCTTCTCCTTCACGCTTTGCTTCTCAAGGGGAAGGCAGCACCCGGCCACCTTCTGCTGACGGGCCCCACCCAAGATGGCCAACGAGCAGCGGGTGCCTGGATGCCCACTCCCACCGGCAGGGGCTTGGCGGAGCACTGCAGGCTGGGCCAGGGGCGCCAGCCCTCCTGGGAGCCTGGCTCTCAGGTCCTGCTGAAGAAGGGTGGAGACCCGAGACCAGGCCTCTGGTGTCCCCTGCGGGACAGCATCTTCCATGGGGCCCGGGTGTGCTGAAGTGAGGGTCCCGCGGGCCCAGGCAGCCCTGCAGGCCTCGGGGCTGCCACTGCCCTTCACAGCACCCCCATGCGCCTTGGCCTGGCACTTCTGGGGACGGTCGAGAAGACTCCTTGTTGGCGCAGCCTCCGTGGGGCAGTGTCCAAGGGGAGGAGGCGCTCCGCCTTCAGCCCCCGGGGGCCCATCTCCGTAGTGGCCTCTGAGCCCTGAAGGGTGGCGGGACCGGTGCGGGCGGAACGCGGCGGATGGGGCAGAGCTGGTGTGAACAAAAGAACGTGCGGCGACGCGCTCACGAGGCGGCAGGGAGGTCACGCTGGGACGCCCCGGGCTGGGGCGCGCTGGCCCGCACGTGCGTGGCGCGCAACACGGTGACTCGAGTGAGTTCCACCCCCGACCGTCAG
>NW_007087014.1:65368-66881 GCF_000164805.1 Carlito syrichta
CACCCGCAGAGGTCTTGGCCTGGTGAGCGCAGGTCCATCACCCCCTGGTCGCGAAAGCACTGGGCAGTGGGGCAGAGGGCCGCAGGAAGGGAATCCACCCCTGTGATATCCTGCCGTGCACCTTCAGTCCCTGGGCACATGGGCAGGGGGCGGGCCCCTCCGAGAAGGCCGTTGTGCTGTGACAGGCTGCCAGGCCCAGGCAGGAGCCAGTCCCCAAGTCCAGCCCCTCAACCGGACATGCTCTCATTACGTGGAGATGCCACAGTTTGTGGAGCTGGCCCTTCCTAGGGCGGGTTCCAGATGGGAGGCGGTTCAAGGGCCGCCTCTGGGAGGGCAGCTTCAATCAGGAAGTGTCAGAACCACAGGCTGCGGCAAGGCCAGGCATGGGCTAACGGTGCTGGCAGGACAAGCAGCATGCCAACACCCAGGCCTGGGCACCAGGGGGATGCCTGCCATGTGCTGTCTCCAGGGGTCTCTGGGGCCAGCAAGGGGCCTTCCATGGCTGGGAAGGCAGCCCATGGGGGACAGGGGGCTCAGGCTGGCAGGAGTCAGCCTCCATGGCTGCCCAGCCTCAGACTGTCCCTCTCAGATGGAGAAGCCACCCCCAGGACACTCAGAGAGTCAGGCACTTATTCACTCCCTGACCCCTGACCGCTGGAAGGTCATTGGGTGCCACTGAGTCAGCAGGGCCCGCACCTGGCAGCAATGTGGGAAGGCTTGGGCTCTCGTCCAGCCTGGCTGCTTGCCGTCGTGTGGCCTGTGAAAAGTGGACAGAGGCCCCGGACCTCAGTTGGTCCATCTGCAAAGGGGACCAAGCAATGGCATTTCCATCACAGGGTTGGGTGTGGGGTGGACAGGCTGGGTGGGAAGTAAGCAGCATGGTACCTGGGGCCAGGCTTGGGGGCTGCCCAAGGGCCAGGGCATCCAGGAGGCAGCTGGGAGAGGACAGGCCCAGCAGCTGGACCCAGGCTGGCGTCTTATCCCATATGTGGCCTGTGGCCTGCGACCTGGTGTGGTCTGAGCTGTCAGGTACCTGCCCCACCTCCGCCCAGGCAGGGCCCTGGGGGCACCGGCCAGCTCCAGTGCAGGGAGACAGGCACCAGCCCACCCAGCTGCCAACCTTCCTTGCAGGCATGGACAGGCCAGCACCAGGCTACCCCGAGAGTGGACAACCATGCTGGACCGAGCTGGCTGGACCTGGGGTGACCCGCATAGGCAGCTGCCACCCAGACACCCAGCACACTCGCGGCAGGCCTGGGTGGGTGGCCCTCGGCAGGGCTGCGGGCCTGTTAGGAGAGAAGCCTGCGGAGGAGAAGGAGGCGGGGCTAGAGGGCAGACCTGGGTTCTGTGCCACCTTCCGGCCTGTCATGTTCCAGCCACGCCTCAGACCCACCTTGGGCTGCAGGTGGGTGGCAGTGTGAGGCCAGTCAGAGGTTCCGCCGGGCATCAGGGCCTCAGGACCCTGGGCTGTCCTCTGGCCTGGAGGAAGGCTGCCAGGCCGTGGGGGTGGGGT
>NW_007087014.1:66901-72123 GCF_000164805.1 Carlito syrichta
GCTCTGGCCCAGGGTCCTGCTCTAATGGAGAGTGCTGTCACCAGCCAAGGATGGCCCTGCTCCAGGATGGACCAGAGGCGAGGATGGAGCTCCTCATGCCCCAGGTGGGAAACTGCCCACATGGGAACAGGTGCTGCTCAGCTGGGGCTTGGGGTGACAGGTCACAGTGGCATGTGCAGGGGAAAGACAGTGGCTGGGACCCAGGTCTGGGCCACACAGTGCTAGGACTTGCCAGGATGTCCCTGAGCCTGGATGGGCCCCAGAGCGTGGCTCTCCAGACGGGACGGCGAGCCTGTGATGGGACAGGGAAGTGGAGGGGGGCGGCTACCTTCAGGTCACTTTTTCTAAAAGCCAGCAATTCTACCAGAGGAACCAACAGCACCGAGTTCTTTTTTGTAGAGACAGGGGCTGGCTATGCTGCCCAGGTTGGCCTCAAACTCCAGGTCTCAGGCGATCCTCCCTCCTGGGTCCTCTAAAGAGCTGGTGTCTCAGGTGTGAGCCACGTACCCCAGGCGGGTGTCCTGACGGTGCCCACTGTGGCTGCCGTGCAAAAAGGCCTGTTCAGGAAAGTCAGACGAGATGAATGGGGTCAGAACTCCAGACACACAGCTGGCCACACGGCCTACGTGACACACCAAGTGTGACTCCCCACCGTGAGTGGGGACTGCGCCCGCTGGTCAGTTGGGATCTGGAAGGTGCAGGACTGGGAGCATCTTAGGACGTCAAGGTTGGCCCCAGTCACAGGATTCCCATAACAAGGCGCTGCACTAGGGCAAAGAAACCAAACCTTCCCTGGGGAGCCCCAGGGGCTCCTGGTCACCCTCCACGGCATGGGCCACCCTCCTCCTTGGGTGTTCCCAGCTCTGCTGAGGGCGGCAGCCGCTTCCTCAGCTTTGGGGCGCTGTTGACAGGCCAAGCCCCAGGACTCAGGATACGCGGCACCTCCCAGCCAGACTAGATGCCCTGGAAGGCCCAAGAGCTCTGCAGGGGTGTCCCAGGGCCACTGTAACAAATGGGGAGTGATAATGACAGAAAATTCCTCTCTCCCAGTTCCGGCAGCTGGTTGTCCCACGTGGAAGGGTTGGGGGGCCACGCTCCCTCCACAAGCTTCAGGAGAGGATCCTTCCCACCATTCCCGGCTCCTGGTGACTCTGTTGTCCTGTGGCTCGTGGCCCCATGCCACTCCAAGCTCTGCCCCTGTGGTCACATGGCCTCCTCCTTGGGTCTCAGTATCCAAGCCTCCTTTGTCTTGTGAGGCCGCCTGTTCCACTGGACTTGAGGCCTGCTTCATCCAGGCCTGCTCATCCTCGTCCCACACAGAGATAAGGACTCTGCCTCCAGACAAGGGTGTCCCCACGGGCTCCCATGGACTTGGATTTGGGGGGCACCGTTCAACCCACGACACTCCCAAAGCTTGGTTCTGCCTGACTTATTTTCCCCAAAGGAGGGGTGTCCCGAGAGGTGTCCACGCCTAGTGGCTGGCTTCTCTGCTGGGTGCCCCGTGAAACTCTGGGGCACAGTTGGGTACCCAGGACACAGGACTGTCTCCTGAGAGGGGCAGACCAGTGCCTGAGCCTCATGCCTGAGCAACAGGGGGAGGGACAGGCCAGGGAGGGTCAAGGGAGGGGCCACCAGAGAGGGCCCGAGGGCAACGGGGGTGGGTGCTGAGGACCAGCCCATGCCAGAGACACCGGGAGGGGCCTGGGCTGTGGGAGTGATGGGCCGAGGTGTGTTTGAAGGGGTGCTGTGGACACTGAGAGGGTGGCCAAGCCAGGGACACCATCCCAGACAGAGGCCACGGCTGGGGTGAGGGCTGGGAGAGGGCTCTGTCCATCAGGCCACTCCCTTCCCAGCTGCCCCTTGGCTTCCAGGCTCACAGGCTAGAGGCTGTGCCCACTGAAGGCCGTGGCCTGCTGACTGCGGTGGGGCCTGGCTGTGGCCCCGGGGAGGCCCGAGGACACTGGGCATACCTCACTCCTGCACCCTGTGTGTGGGTCAGGCGCCCGCTCTGCTGCCCTGCAGATCCCGTGATGCTCCCAGGCAACTGTCACCACCGCCTGTCTGCCTGGCACCCTGCACCCGTGAGTGCTGTGTGCCTGGCACCCGTGGGCCGGCAGGTGTGGCTAAGCTCGGCCTGCTGAGTCAGAAGGCTGCCCCACAGAGGAGGCAGCCCCGGCCTCCCAGCCACCTTCACCAGCACGCGGGCACTCCCAGGGCACCCGTGTGGGTGTCATGCCATTTTGCCACACAGTGAGGGTGGAGGCAGCCAGGTGCCATGGGCGCAGGCCTGGGAGTGCCTATCTGCTATGGGTGTCACTGGGGAATCGGGAGGCTGCACTGCCTGTCAGGCCCTTCTCCGTCTGCTGCGGTCTCCACCTGATCTGCAAGGTGGCTGAAGGTGGAGCCCAACCCTGAGACATCAAGGGTGGGTGTGGGGATGCCATGAGAGGCTTGGACAACCCCTTGGTCCCGGGCTGGGATCTGACAGGGAGTTCTGCCAGCCTGGGACCTGACCAGCCCTTGCCTGTGAGTGGAGGCCGATCGTGGCCTGGGCAGAAGCCACCTGGCCCCCTGGGAGTGCAGTCCCTCGGCAGCGGAAGACGTGGAGAGGGCTGCACCCGGCCAACCTCACCTCGCTTCTGGATCCAGCTGGTGGGCCGTCTGGCCTGTCACCCACAGATGCAATGGTTGGTGGGGCCTGAGGGGGTCTGCAAGGGTGGGGTGGGGCTCTGACACGCCCATCTGCCTGAGCACCTTCTGCTCTGCCTGAGTCTCCCCGAGAGCCTGAAATATTCTTTTGTAAACATTAATTTTGGCTCTCAAACAACTCACTTCTGCGTGCAAGCACCCGCCAGGCAACCCTCCCTGTCCCCGCAGCAGGAAGCTCCCAAGAAGCAAGCCGCTCTGTCAAGTTCAGTTTTTTTTGTTTTTTTGTTTTGAGTTGGAGTCTCACTCCATCACCCAGACTGGAGTGCAGTGGCACGTTCCCGGCCACCGCAGCCTCGACCTGCTGGGCTCCGGCGATCCTTCCATCTCGGCCTTCCAAGTAGCTGGAACTACAGGCACAGGCTACCACACCCGGCTGATTTTTGACTTATTGTAGAGATGAGGTCTTGCCAAGTTGCCCGGGTGGTCTCGGATTGCAGGCTGAGCCCACCAGGCTGGCTGGCCTCAAGTTCAGTTTTGAGATTTCACCAGCAGCACCGATGCCTTGGGGGACAGCCTGGACGGGTGCACTTGTCGGAAGCCCACGTGCTCCGTGCCCACCTCTGAGAGTCTCAGGGTGGCAGTCCGTGCAGGCCCTGGTGGGTGGCAGGTGTGGGCAGAGGGTCGTGAGGGGCAACTTCCTGACAGGTGTGGGCACTGCCATGTGCCCAGTGCAGGGGCCACCCCAGCTCTGTCCTCCGTGGAACCACCCCAGGCCACAGACGCAGGTCATGGGCCTCCCACCAACCCCTCCTTAGGGTGATGGGGTGATTGAACCTCAGCAGCAGATAAGCCCTGGGGGGGGGCGGTGGGTAGAAAGCCTGAGAGGCCACCTTCACACACGGCGGCTCAGTGTCCCCAGAGTGCCAGGGCTGAGGCCCTGTGTCCTGCCAGCTGGCACAGCCTGGCTTGGGGGCTGGGCCTCCTAAAGAGGCCCTACCAAGGGACAGTATGTGGCTCCCACTGTGCTGAGGCCCCAAGGGCCTGTGCCTCCCTGGCCTCAGGACACCTTCAGCTGGCAGTTCCCGGGGAGCCCATAGCCACTGGGGTAACACAGTGGGCCTGGGTCCCTGCCCCTCTGGGGCTGAGAGCTGGACCAGTGAGGGGAGCCAGGAGGGGCGGGGGATGCTGGAGACCCCCTGGAGAGCTCGGTGTTTGGGCTCCCAGGGACAGGGCTGATGCCCACCCACAAAGGCCACACAGCGGGCAACCCTCCCACATCCCTGCGGGACGCCGTAGACACTGGGAGCAGGTCTGAGGTCCCCAGGCTCTGCCGAGGGACCTAGCAGGGCAGGAGAGGGCACCGGGCAGTGGGCCACACGGCCACGCAGGGACAGAGAAGGAGCGGCAGAGGCCCTTGGGTCCAATGGCGGATCTCTGGGTGGGAGATCCGGGGGAAGGAGGAGGGGCAAGAGGCGAGGTCACAGACCCCACCTCCCCCTACCGGCCCTGAGCACAGAGCTAGCACTCCGGGCACCAAGGCCTTCCTCCTGACTCTGAAGGCTGACCCTGGTCCTTCCGGAAGTCCCCAAGGTCCCCTTGGGAAGTTTGGTGACACTTCCAGGAAAGCCTGAAGGCTGCAGCCAGGGCTATCTGGGACTGGCAGGAGCCTCAGACATGGGCCAAGTGGTAGCCTCGGGCCAACCACACCCGCGCCTGCCAGACACAGGACTGGGAGCCCCACGCCTGGCCTTCCCTTGCCAGCATCCTCCAGGTCAGTGTCTTTGCTTCTTCGCGAGGGGACTGTGGGGGCAGCAACCTGTTTCCTTCTGCTGGGGCCACCAGCAGCTAGAGCAGTCCTGGGCACCGGCAGGCACCCGGGAATGCTGGGCGAAGGAGGCTGTGCATGCTCTTGAGGTTTGCAAGGGACCCAATCCCAGACCAGGGCAGCTGGGAGGATGGGGGGCATGGGCTCAGGAGCGGCCCCACGGCCGAGTTCTGGAGGGAGCAGGACGCTGACCGGAAGAGGGGCCAGGTGACCGGCAGGAACAGCTGGCAGCCCTGCAGGAGGGGCAGCCCTAGGGCTGGGGGGAGCAGGAACTGCCAAGGGGTCCTGGAGCCCTGGAGTGACGTCTGGTGGGGGTCGCCCCGCGGCCCAGCGTGTGGCAGAGAAGTGGGTCCCCGGCTGGGGCGTCTGGGTGCCTGGGCGTCTGCTGCCATCAAGTGGCGGACATTAAGGTCGCAGAGCTGGGTGTCCAGGCAGGCGCTGAGGGGTTCAGGGAAGCCCTCACCTGTCCCCAGGCCCCCGGCCCCTGACCCAGCACGAGAGGTCGCCTGGGCTCGGTCCCATCTTTCGGTTAAGGAAGCTGAGTTCCCTCCTGTTTGTAAGGAACGTGCTGGCGGAGGGACTCGAGGGTTTTCTCTACCCTGGACCCGTCCTGGGGACGACCAGAGGCCGGGGGAGGCGGGGCGGCTGCGCAGCCAGGGGCGGGGCGAGGGGGCAGGGCGTGCCCCCGCCCGACTTCCTTCCTTCCTTCCGGCTTCCCTCCCTCCCTCGCCAAGTCGCTGTGTGGAGG
>NW_007087014.1:72399-78908 GCF_000164805.1 Carlito syrichta
GCCCTGCGGAGCTGCCCCCTGTGCCAGGAGGAGTTTCCCTTGGGGTGAGTAGCGCCCGGCGGCCCAGGCCTTGCGACCCCTGCTCGGAAAGCACTCGAAGGCGTTCCACGGACGGAAAGGCAGCCGGCGCGGTGGCCCTGCGGCTGTCCAGGTCTCCCGGTGGCAGGTCCGGGGCGCATCTGCTCTCCGCCCGGGGCCTGCGGGAGGCGAGACCGGCAGGAGGGCCGGAGGCAGGCAGATGGCGTCAGCCTCTGCCGGGAGTCGCGCCCAGAGGTGCCTCCGGGCCAACCCAGGCTGTGGGTCCCTGCACTTCCCTATTTCCAGGGTTGGGCGGAGGTTGTAAAGATGAAGTTTTGTCTTTTTGCGAGGAGGTGCTTTCTCTTATTTTTAAAACCCAGTATGTATTTTTATGCTTTCTTTAAAGTAGGGGAGAGTGGACCCTAGTTTTGCTAAGAAGTTAACCCCATCTGCCCAGCATGGCCCTGTGTCCTGTGGGCTACCCGGGAACCCTTGACTGGGGTCACAGCCAAGAACATGAGTATTGCAGTCAAGATGGTGTGAGTGAACTGGGCGGATCTTAACCTCTGGTTGATTTAATGGGCAATAGGGCTTCGGATTTCCAGAGGCCGGGACACTGGGTACTTGGCTTATGTTGCGTGTACTGGGTCTTCCAGAAGCAAACACAGCCTGGGAAGGGAAGGAGTCCCAAAGTCCGTGCTGAGAGCACTGCTGAACTGCAAAGCCACGCCACGGTCAGCAACACGCTCAGCACAGCTGTGCAGGGAGCTCCGGGTGGCATGGTGCTCACCCGCGGCGGGGGGCGCTCAGGTCTGAAGCCTGACAGGCTTCTCCAGATGTGACGTTCTGTCAGAGGAAGCCTGAGGGCCTGTTGGGTGACCACACAGTACTGTCATCACCCCTGTCATGCCCAGGTGGGGCGGGGTAGTGGCCTGGTCAGGTGAAGCAGGTGGGGTCCCCAGGTGAAGCCACACTTCGAGAGTGGGCTTAGCAGGAGGGGCAGTGCAGCCAGGGTGGGGCCGGTGCCCCCGCACTCCCAGGGCGCCCAGCCCCTGCAGAAGCGCAGCCAGGGCGGGTCCGGCGCAGTCTTTCTCCCTGGCATCTCATGACCATTGTCATTGCAAGCTCAGGCTTGCGTGCGAGTTCTGATGAAAACAGGGCAGTGTCTCGATTCTCAGGCTCCGCGAGGAGCCAAGGGCCAGAGAGGCTGTCAGAGGCCCTGGAGAGATGCTTTCGGGAGCCTTTTGTCTTTAGGTCTTGTGCGTCTTCAGGGCATTAATGAGGAGCACAGTCCTGTTCCGAGCCTTTAGGCAGCTGTTGCTCTGTTTGGAGCTTTCTAGGCAGTTATCGAGGGCTTCGCCGAGGGCCGTGGCTTCTCCATAGTAGGCGTGAAGTCGGCCCCATCTCCATGTCTGGAATGCTTCCAGCATGTTCTCCACTAGATTGTGAAGGAGAGTGGGTACTTGGGCCAGAGCTCATGCCCAGGCTGTGGCCATGACAGGACCAGGCTGGTGGGGAGAGGAATCATGTCCTCACATCCAGCGTGGGACACCCCAGGGCCCAGGCATGGGGCGGGGCTGGGTGAGGGGGCCCCTGGCTGTCAGAGGGCCTGGCCAGGAGCTGGACAAAGCATTGGACACTTGTCTCGCAGGGCCTCCAGGCCCAAGGGAGTCCTGGAGAGAGAGGGGGGCCCCCTCCTCAGAGCCTCTCCCAGCAGGCTTTCCTGGTTCTTTCCGGGTTGCAGGTGATGGTTTTCACAAAGAATGGCTGCCCTGTGGCATGCTGGGCTAGGAACGACTGATGGGTTTGTCATGTGTCCCTTGCTCCATGGCAGGCAGGGGCAGGGGACGGGCCCGTCCTGGATCTGGCCAGTGCCTTTGCCTGTAGATGGGCCCTTGGGCTCTGCTCTTGGGAAGGTTCCACCACTAGGCGGATGCCAGAATGCCCCAGGGTGTTCAGGACAGCAGGGCCGTTCCTTACTTCTGGCTGGCCGGGGCTTCCCTCCAGTGGCTGGCTCACTGCGGCAGTGGCCGGGTAACTGAGTGACCGTGTCTCCTTGCAGGCTGACCCAGCTGGATGTCGACGGCCACCTGGCTCAGTGCTTGGCCGAGAGCACGGAAGACATGGTGTGGTGAGCGCGGCGTCTTGGAGGCACAAGCCCTGTGCCACCCCGCCACAAGCCCTCTTGCTCCCAAGGGCGCCCGTTCATGTGGATGGTGGGAGGGGCTTGTGCCACATTTCTGGTGTGGAGATGAAACAGGTTCCTTCTTTCCTGACGTTGGCTTCAGGGCAGATTCACTGTAGCAAAGTCAGAAGATCAGCTGGTGGGTCCCAGGTGGGTCTGGACACCCTTTCTCCGTCTGCGAGGACACTGGCTCTGGGACGGGCATGGCTAGCTCACATTTCACCGCCACGTCTCAGCTCGCACATTTCACCTGGCGACCTCACACTGTGTGCACCTGCAGTTCTAGAGTATTTGCTGTCATGCGGCTGTCGCTGTGTGCTGCTGGCCTGTGTCCCGAGGCTTGGGTGTTGAGACCCTGTGATGGTGTCAGAAGGTGGGGCCTTTGGGGGGGATGAGACCTGCGAGGAGCCTTGGGGTGGGATCCGGGCCCCTTCTGCCATATGAGGACATAGTGAGGTGCATCCATGTTCCCCGAAGCGTCCTCCCCAGAGCCGTGTGTGGCGCTGTCTCTCAAGCCAGGAGGCACCACCAAATCCCCAGGCTCCGGTGGTTTGCTCCTGGGGTTGACTTGGGCTTTGAGACGTCTGTGCCCGACGGTTTTGAAAGGGAGAATTCAAGGGAGAACAAGGGCAGTGGGTCAGTTCACAACACAACTGGGCAGCCGTGTGTGGCTCTGGCTCATGGGGTGAGGGAACAATGGGGCATAGGAGCGTCTGGGCAGTTTTCTGCCTGGTGCCATCCAGCCCGCAGCTCTAGAAGAGCCGGGCTTTGGTGCCCGACTGCCTCTGTGTGCCCGAGGGCACTGGCAGGCATGCTGGAAAGCCCAGGGTTTGCACCCAGAAGTCTACACATCCTTTCAGACATGGCTTCGAACGCCATGAAAAGACGGAGGAACCTTCAGCACGTGTCACTGCGAGCAGCCAGTGTGCAAAGGTGCAAGACTCGAGGGCGTTCTGGGAACGGCAGCACTGCAGACAGTGAAGGAGGGGTGCCAGAGACGAGGAGGGGGGTGAGTGGGCGGGGCTCAGAGCTCTCTGTGTGCAGGGCGGGTGCCTTTGTGGTACTGTCACGGGACATGACGTCCTCATCTGTCCACACCTGCCACATGCCCAGCACCAAGCACGAGCCCTTGGGCAACGATGTGCCTGTGTGCTCAGTGGCAGGGTGGTATGGGTGACGGGTTGGCTGTGCCTGCGGGTTGGGGACAAGTGGGGGGACTGTACCTAGCCTTTGCAGGTTTGCTGGGAACCTAGAACTGCTCTAAATAGTCTGTTTAGGAAAATGGCTGCACAAACCTTTGCTTCTTGGGAAACACCTACTTTTAATGAAAATAATAACATAAACATCTCATTAAAGTCTTTAATAGATGTATGAGAACAGGTGCAGCCATGGCTGTGAAGGTGAGCATGTCACCCATGGGATGCAGCCACGCAGACATGCCGCAGTCGCTGCTCACCATTGTTCTTGTGAGCCATTACAAAGACACACTCGTGACCAGTGCCCTCGCGAATGTTAGGACTTTTCTTCAAACCACATTCCAATGTGCCTTCACTTTCTTTAATTTATAAATAAAACAAGTTACTGTATATAAAAGTCTCCCCCTCATGGACATATGGTACTCACACATTTTGTACAAGAGCAACCAAACTAGTACCAGTAAGGGATTTGGCAACATGGCAGTATTTAAATAAATGCCTTCAGTTTTGACAAGTTGGGGCCCCTGCGGGCAGCACGAGGGTGCAGCTCACTGAGGCAGTCAGCTTGTGAGCCCCTTCTGGACACAGTGGGGCCTCCCACCCCACAGCAGGTCTGCCCACACAGCCCTGGATCAGCCTGGCCATCCACCTGGAGGTCTCCACCCTGAGCTGGGACACCCTTGCAAGACCTGGAAGTTAGCTCCCGGCCTCTGTGGTTCCTAGCTACAGTATCTGGTGTGAAGCCCCACTGGCTGGCATGGGGAACAGCCACCCTCTGCGAATGCCGTTCTCCCTCCCGGAAACCCAAGCTGGGGAGGGTGGATGTCCAGGAGTCTGCAGGGCGCCTGTTCTGTCCTAGCACCTGGGGCCTCGTGTGAGCCTGTGTGTACGGCGTCCTGAGAAACCTGAGTGTTGGGGGCGGGCACTGCCTGCTGGTGACAGGCTCATCTCCCCCAGCCGCCAGCCATGGAGGAGTGAGCAGCCCTGGCAGGAGACTTGGCTGTCATGGACCCAAGAAGTGCGGGATGATTTCCCTCTGCTCGGGCCGGGCGCAGTGATCCTCTCTCCCCAGGAGCTCGAGGCAGATCTGCCACACCTGACGTGAAGGGCCTTAAAGCCCCGACCACTGCCCTCTTGCTAGAAAACCTGCTCAACTGCTAAGATGCCCCTCCACCGGGGGAGGGGGTGATAGAGCAATGGGGCAGGTGTGGGGAGGCGTACCTTTTCGGGACGAGGCGGGTGCTTTGTGCCTTCTGAACTGGCTCACTTTAAGGCTGGGTCTGTCAGACGCTCATCTTAAAATTCCTAACTCTGAGGGTTGCATGACTGAGAAAAATATTTTCCAGAAGTCTAATACTTAGTAACACAAGACACCGGGAGGCACTGCTCAGTGGTGTCAGAAATATCTTTTGTGCAGACTTAGTTTTCGATTTCTTTTTCCTTTTTGGTCCACTGGTGCTTTGGGGCACGCTTTAGATGTTCTAAGATCCAATCTCCTCAGTCCAAGAGCGGGCCCAACCCAGTGCCACCTCCCGGCCAAGGGGCCACTTCCTCCTCAGGTGATGTAGGCTTGGTACATGCTCAGGGACACTGTGCTAGACACTAGCAGGAACTTACCAGGATGCAGCACACGTTCCGCATGGGTCACGGCTCTTTGCGGCGGTGTCCCCATAGGCACTTGAACGCCCGTCCCCAGCCCGTCTCCAGACTAAGCACGGCTCCTCCCATGCGTGCTGGGCCTGGGCCTAGGGCAGGTGCCACTCACGGAAAAAAGGCATCAGAAGGAAGCCTCGACATCACCGGGACACTTTATTCCTCAGACATTACACGCTAACTCTCCTGGCAGAGTAGGTCAGTGCATGGAGTTCTGTTTCTGCGGAAAATGTGCACCTTCCAAAGAGCGTGACAGTCCCCCTGGACAGACATGTGGGTCCTCCGGGGTGCAGGCCCAAGAAGCAGATTCCTCGGCGCGAAGCCGGCTTGTCCAGCCCACACGCGAGACGAGACCGTGCTGCTCTGGGAAGCGCCGCAGCCGTCTCCCGCCACGGTCTTACTGCCGAGCGTGCCCCCGGCCGCCGGAGCCTCGTGCCCAGCCTGGCATGCATATGCTGTGGTTACGGACAAAGTTAAAGGGCCAGCCACATGTGTCCATGGCCGAGACGCACGCAGCCTCACACGGACTCCTCAGTGGACAGCAGCAACGGGTTGATGTACTCGAAGCCTTCGAATTCTGACTGGTCGATTCTCTTGATGACGTCCCTGTGAGCACGAGCAGGACACGAGACGACTCATGCCTGCTCCCTCCGAGCGCCCCGTCCCTCCCCAGACCCCCAAAGAAGCGCAGGGCTCCGGGGGAACTTGGCGTGGGGCCAGGTCTCCCGCCACCTGAGGTCCTGGTCGTGGCGGGCTGCCGTGGCAAGCTGCCAAGATGCCCCGGCTTGGCGGGGGCCAGCCCAGGATGAGGCGTCCTGACCCTGGCTCACGGGGCCCCTGCCAGTGGCACTCACTCGTCATCGGGAGTCAGCTGCACGGGCTCGCTGGTGAATTGCGTGTCGAAGTTGTCCAGCCCGTAGTCGTCTGTGATCTGCGGCTGGAACGGGGGCAGGGCCTGCTTCTTCTCCAGCTGCGGAGACAACCTGAGAGTCAGCACCAGCATCTGCAACCTTTTGCACGTACTTAAACCACTAAGCGAAAGTGATGAACTTACTAGCGTTTTGATCTGCCTTGTATTTAAATGCCAATTTTTTTTTGAGTCGGAGTCTCACTCTGTCACCCAGGCTGGAGGGCAGTGGCATACTCACGGCCACTGCAGCCTCAACTTGCTGGGCTCAGGCGATCCTTCAGCCTCAGCCATCCAAATAGCTGGAACTACAAGCAACAATCATGTGCTACCACGCCTGGCTTGTTTTTTTGATTTATTGTAGAGACAAGGTCTCCCCAAGTGGCACAGGCTGGTCTTGAATCCCCGGGCTCAGGCAGTCCTCTTGCCTCAGCCTCCCAAAGTGCTGCGATTACAGGCTGAGCCATGGCGTCTGAACAAATTTTTTTTTTCTTAAGAGACAAGCCAGGCTTGGTGGCTCAGCCTGTAATCCCGCGCCTTTGGGAGGCTG
>NW_007087014.1:79369-85411 GCF_000164805.1 Carlito syrichta
CAGGGCAACTTGGCGAGCCCTCATCTCTACAATAAATCAAAAAATCAGCCGGGCGTGGTAGCGTACGCCTGTAATTCCGGCTACTCGGAAGGCTGAGGCGGAAGGATCGCCGGAGCCCAGCAGGTCGAGGCTGCGGAGGCCGGGAGCGGCCACAGCACTCCAGTCTGGGGCGACCGAGTGAGACTCCAACTCAAAAAAAAAAAAAAAAAAGGACAGCTCTCAAGCCATGTCTCTTGCCTTGGTCTTGAGAGGCTTTTAAAGGGTTTGAAAAACAGCTCCTGCTGTTTAAACCAGGCCCCTGTCCACACTCTGAGTCCTCGAGCTGCCTCAGTTTGCCTGTGTCTCCACATGCCGACATTCTGTCCCCTTCTCACTTAAAAGCCCACAATGCCCATTTCCGCAGCTCAAGTGCAGGCTCCAGGCGGGACCCGTGGCACTGACGGCTCTTCCCACCAGTGCCCCAGCCCCTCTGGGAGCAATGTTTGAAGAGTGCACGTGGACAGTGAGGCATGTCTGAGCCCTCAAGACAAAGCAGGGGACAGTCCCAGGTGCCACCCTGAGCAGCGGGGGGGCCAAGGGGCTAGGGCGCTTGAGAGACAGCCTGCAGGAGGTGAGGGGTGGCATCTGCGGAGGGCACAGCCACGCAAAGGCCCCGTGGCAGCAGTGTGCCTCTTGGGCTGGGGCCATCAGGGGCCCTTGGGGTGATGACCAAGGACACAAGCACAGGGCCCATGAGGTGACACCCGGGCAGCTGCAGTCACTCAGGCTCCTGGGTCTAAACACAGGAAGTGCCCAAAGGGAACCAGGCAGTGGCATGGCACATCCAGCAGCTGCCTGCTGCTTGCATTTCCCATGTGTCACTCGTGCGTCTGTGTCTCTGGTGTGTCCGTGTGCCCACAACACCCATGTATCTGCACCTCAAGCTGTCCATGTGTCTGAGTCCTTGCGTCTGGGGTTTTTACCCCACAGATGTCCCGTCCAGAAGTGACTGGTGAACATGGTACCAGTGGCCACCGGGACATATGAGTTTGGCAGCAGAGGGGGCTTGGCTGTCAGCTTCTGCCCCGCTCACGTTGAGGGAGCCTCGGGACCCCACTGGGACGCCTACTGGGTCAAATCCCAGACTCCAAGTTCATGTGCTCCACAACAGGACATGAGGTCCTGGGGAGCGATGCCCTGTGCAGCGGCTGTCCTGGCCGGGACTCTGTCCTCTGCACCTGCTTCTTCAGGATGCAGCCATGGGTCACTCGACGCCCCCCACGGCCTCCGCTCCAAAAGCCCAAGCAGCAGGGTCAGTGTGTAGGGAGGCAGAGAGTACACCTGGTACTGGCCCACGGGAGCTTCTGAAGGCTCCTCCAATGAGCACACATACCCCCATCTCCCGGGAGGCAGACCCCAGGCCGTCATGCCGTGGGCACAGCTGGCAAGAGCATTCGGCAGATGTGCCCCTCTCCGGAGCAGCCGGCCCCAGGGTCGCCACCACCACCACTGCCCATCCAGCGAGGAAAGCAGAGGAGGGGCCCAGCGCCAGCCCCACAGTGGCCCTGTGGGTCGACAGAGGGCTGCGGAGAGCCCCTGGGCCAGGTGCCCAGTAGCTCTGCCCCCAGGAGAGACAGATTCAGTCCCCACGTGACTCCTCCAGGTCAGGAGCTTCTCCAGGACACGTGTGAAGCAGGAGCTGGGATCAGCCACCCTGCCATCCGGGAGATGCCCTGCCTGACCTCGCGGCACTGCGCCATGGAACATCAGAAGGGACAGCGTGGAGGACTCAGTTCCCTGCGGACGTCAGTGGGATCTGCTCGTGGCTCACTGGACCCCTGACTCTACGTGACCACCGAGGACCGCATCGTGTCACCGGTGAGCCCCTCTGATGCCACCCATGTCTGCAGAGGCCCCAGCCAAACCCTGCAATGAGGCAGAGCAAGGGCGCCGGTCTCACGGCCACTCTGGGGTAGGTGTGGCGGCCCCAGCAGTGTGGGGCCAGCTGGGCTGGGAGGGCAGGAGGGAGAGGGCTGGGGACGGCTCTGGAGTGACTGTGACCCTGTCCCGGGTCCACCCAAGAAGGCTGGGGGCCGGGTGCTGTTCCCCTTACCGCCTGCACCCACTCCCTTCCTCAGTGCCAGAAAAGGATCCTGACTCCTGTGTAGCAGCAGAGGGTGCCCCCGCCTTGCTCCCCCACCTTGAGCCCTTGAGGCCGCATGGACACTCGGGTCCAAGTACCACCAGGCCCAGCCATGACACCCCCGCCTTGCTCCTGCCTTGCTCCCACGGGCAGCAGGCGCCCACGGGTAGGGTTCTTGGACTGTGACGAGCCCAGCACTGGGGGGGTCCCTAAAGGGACCAGAAGGCAAATGCCACGGACACACTGGGCAGCCCCTGGGAGGGGCAGACACCCCCTGACCCGCGAGTCTGCTCTGAGGTGAGTGTTCACACACAGTTCACAGCAGCCACGTGGTGGAGGGCGCTGTGGTCGATGAGTGGTACAGGCGGTCCAGCCATGCCACAAGTGCCCACGAGGGAGGCTCCGGCCGGCTGCAGCAAGGGGGACCTCGGGGTCATGCTGACGGGGAGCCTGGCGCGGGGGCCTCCGAATGGGTCAGTTTCCATGAACGCCGAGAACAGGCCGACCACAGTGCCAGGAGGCAGGCTGGCGTGCCGGGTCAAGGAAGGGCATGCGGAGGGCCTGGGCCGGTCAGGGTCCTTTGGAACGAGAATTTCTAAGCTGACTATGGCGATGGTCACAAGACTGGCTGAGCTAAAACCCCTGAGCTGTTTGCTCTGAATGGTGGGCGTGGGGTATAAAAATAGTCTCAATAAGCCGGGCTCAGTGGCTCAGCCTATAATCCCGTGCCTTTGGGAGGCGGAGATGAGTGGATTGCCTGAGCCTGTGGGTTCGAGACCCGCCTGGGCAGGCGAGACCTCATCTCTACAATTCATCAAAAAATCAGCCGGGCGTGGTAGCGCGCGCCTGTAATTCCGGTTACTCGGAAGGTTGAGGTGGAAGGATCGCCGGAGCCCAGCAGGTGGAGGCTGCGGTGGCCGGGAGCAGCCACTGTACTTCAGGCAACAGAGTGAGACTCCAACTCAAAAAAAAAAAAAGTCTCAATAAAGCTGTCAAAAGACATAAAAAGTGGAAAAAAACGATTTAAAATGAAAACAAGGATGTGGCCCTGGGATGACTGGACAGGCGAGGGCTCGGTGGGGCTGCCCATGGTGCCGCAACCCCCACACCGTGACTCCTGCCAGAGCTCGAAGGGGGTGGGCAGTGCTGCCCTTCTGCTGAGCTCACGCCACGAGTCACCTGGTGTGGGCAAATTGGAAAACTGCTATGGCTCCCAGAACCGTGAATGCCCCCAGCACACTATGGCACCCCAAACCACCAGGGCCCCCAGAACCACCAAGGCCCCCAGAACGGCAATGGCCCCCCAAACTGCTAACGCCCCCCTGAGCCAACGGCAGGGAGGGCACAGCGGGAACAGCACAGGGAGATGCCGGCTGCGGCAAGGAGCCCTGCAGGGACCTCGCGGGCTGGAACAGCCCTGACCTGCAGGCTGACGGGAAACCTGCTGCCCACAGCCCGGCCTTCCCACGCGGTGACGACTAGAGCACTGGGACTGGTGGGTGGCAGGCTGTGGGTGCTCTCCACCCTCTAGGTGAGACTCGCGCTCACTGTGGAGACCAGACCCTCCCTCGGGTGGCAGCCAAGGGCAGGCCTCATGCTCCTCTGAGGTCTGGGGACGCAGGGTGGGGCTCGGACATGGTGTGACAAGTCACAACAGAAGAGCTGTTGCTGCCCAGTCATGTGTGCATACATCTGCCCCTCATGGGGGATCAAGTGGTGCAGACACGAGGTTAGCAGCCACCCTCCGGCCTGCCTCCCCAGGGCCTCTTCCCACCTCCTGCCTCCTCCAGGGAGGCTCCAGACAGCTCTTTCAAGGTGTGGCCCTGGTGCCAGGCGGGCCCCTGATCTCGTGATGGCTGGGCCTGGTGGTACTTGGACCCGAGTGTCCATGCGGCCTCAAGGGCTTCCAGAGGCCAAGGCAAGGGATGCCTGTACTAAGCCCGTGAGGCCAGGTGAGCCCGAGCAGTCGAGACGACGGTTAAAGACCAAACCCCAGATTTTTCCTCCCTGGCGCTGCTTGACACCGACTGGACATGGTGCTCGTGGCGCTGCCGTGTGAAGGCACGATGCCCCAGCACCCCCGAATGTTCGCACCAACACAGAGGGACGTCCCAGGGCTGGCTCGGCAGGAGCCAGTGGCTCCAGGGGGGCCGTGGGTACAGTGATTCTGAGGCTCCCCTCCCTTCCAGGACCCCGAGAGGCGCAGGCGAAGTCCTCCCCTAGAAAGGGGCTGACTGGCTGCACAACGGAGCCCACTCTGCCCACAGGGGCAGGAGTGAACCTTGGCACGGCGGGGGGGGGGGGGGGCGTCTCCCGATCCTGTTCACGCTAGTCCAAGGTTCACCTAACGGCCAGCTATTGTTTTCCCCGGAAGAGCACATCTGAAAGGTTACGTTTCAGCAACTCTGCAACCATTTATGTATTTGGGAACAAGTTACAGACAGCCCTCAACTTCCCCTGGGGTTTCCTCCCAGAAAACCCATCCTAGTGGAAGACATCCTAAGTCGAAAACGCACTGGACACGCCTGATCCCCAACACCCTGGCTCGGCCTCAACATGCTCAGATGCTCACGCCAGGCCATGGCTGCAGAACCAGTCAGCCATGCGCATGCTGGAGAGCGTGGAGGCCAGCCTGCGCTTGGGGGTGACCGTCGTCGCAAGAGCATACTGGACCGACTGCACAGCACTAGATCGGAAAAGGTGGACATTCAGGGCGCCATTCCTCCCGGATGTGCACTGCATGCATGCCATCCTAAAGTCAAGAAGTCATATGTCGAACCATTACATGCTAGGGACCCTGTTGACTCAGCTTTCCTTGAATCTGGAACCTCAGCACTAAGAGCAAAGCCTTGAATGCCATATCCACTGGCCCTGTCCAGTAAACGGTGATGAAAACAAAAAAAAAATATCCTCCTCCAGGACAGCCCCACAACATGGGCCCTCACAGAACCAGCCCAGCAGCGAGTTCCTAGGCCAGGCCCGCACCCCAGGGTCCCGGCAGCACTGAGTTGGCCAGGGACCAGGGACACTGTCTCCTCCCCAGACTGCCAGAAAGCACCACCGCAGAGCACCTGGGTCCCTCATCTCCTAATCACCCCTGGGTCCTGAAGGTCCCCAAGCCTTCATGCCCACCCACCCTCGGGGCCACCCCAGGAACAAGCCTGGCAGCACTCGGCTCCTGCGGCCAGCCCAGGGACAAGGACCTCACGCTGCCGCCGCGGGTTGTGGGTAGAGGATGGTGTGGAGCTTTACCAGGTCCCAGTCTATGCTGCGGAAGAAGGCGTGAGACTTGATGTCAGAAAATCCTGTCTGTGGCCGGCAGCCGAGCCTCTCTTTGGGGTCCTAGGGGTCAGAGGTCAAACAAGGACAAGTCAGCCCCAGCAAAGAAGCCCCGACTGGCAGGCCGTGGGGGGCAGGGACCCCTTTCCCAGTGAGTACATCATGACCCTCAGCAGCCCCGCCCACCTGCTGAGCTGGACACTCCCGTGTTGAGGCCCCGCCCCTGCTCTCTGTGTCTCCACTAGGGCATCGCTTCTCACTGTCTTATTAAGTCTGCAGCAGGGCTCGCCTGCCAAGTCAGATGTCGAGCCCATGGGACCAACCCAGGCTTCAAGGGCCAGCAGCGTGGCTGAACCCTGCCCACCATGCTGAAGTCATAGACCGGAGGAGCCGTTCACACGGCCAGACACGTACCTTGTTTAGAAATCCTTTCAGGACGTGGGAGGCCTTGACAGAGAGGAAGCGGGGGATCCGGATGGGCTTCTCCAGGATCACTGCGGGGGTCCAGGACATCCATGCTCAGCAGGAGCCTGCACCCCCAGGATCCGTCCTCCCTGGGGCTCCCAGGGCAGGGGGTGGCCCAAGCTTACAGGCAAGTGGACGCCTCTGCATGCTGACCACCAGAGGGCGCTGCATGGACA
>NW_007087014.1:86012-91082 GCF_000164805.1 Carlito syrichta
CCGGAATTACAGGCATGCGCTACCACGCCCGGCTGATTTTTTGATTTATTGTAGAGATGAGGTCTTGCTGCCCAGGCGGGTCTCAAACCCGTGGGCTCAGGCAGTCCGCTCACCTCAGCCTCCCAAAGGCACGGGATTACAGGCTGAGCCACCGAGCCTGGCTCACTTCTGCTTTCTTATACTGAGCTTGAAAAAAACCTCCTGTGAGGTAACAACAATGCCCTCTGTAGTTTTTCTTTCTTTCTTTTTTTCAGGTTCTTGCTGTCTCCTAGGCTGAGGTGCAGTGGAACAGTCACAGCTCACCTCAGCTCAACCTCTTGGCTCAAGCTATCTTCCCACCCGACTCCAAGTAGCTGGGGCTACAGGCGCACGCCAGCACACCTGGCTAATTCTTTGTAGAGGCTGGTCTCAAACTCCTGGGTTCAAGCAATCCTCCTGCATCAGCCTCCCAAAGTTCTGGGGTTTCAGGTGTGAGCCACCATGCCCGGCCTCCTGTATTATTTTTGCATTCATTGTTTTGCTTTTTTGTAATGCTCAAACAGTCAGTCTGTTGGGAATGTGTGAAGCACATGGGGGAGCAGAAGATGTGGCCCAGTCCTGCCTGTGGGGCCAGCAGTCTGAGAGACCCATCCCAGGCAGGCCTGGATTTTATCCTCATCCGCCACGGTGCTCTTTCTTCCCTGGTTGCTGAGTGACTTCCACGGAAGCAGCTTCCAGGAGCCCAGAAGGCGAGTGACCCGCCTTCCCACCCCGCTGCAAGGGCAAAGGAAACGCAAAAACGTCGGAAGGCACACCTCTGATGTGCTTCCCTAAAAATGGTGCAAAAGTGCACGGGGTGTGCGCATGCATGCACCCTTATATGAACACAGTGCACATATGTGTGTGCAGCACAACACGCACACACAACTCAATCCCACACACAGGTGCATACGTGCACCACGCCCAGAGCTGTTTCACACCCAGAGAACAGAGAGGAGCAGATACGTGCTGGCGTTCACAGTGACCGCAAGCTGGCCACAGGCCCGACTGACACACTCTTGTCGTTGCACAAATCCCTTGCTGGTCCCAAGCTGCGGCAGCACACGGATCAACACCTGCTGCCCAGCCCATCTGGCTTTCTGTCTTTTGATCTGCCCACACCCTCCCTGGGGGACCCGCGAGTGGACACATGGGGGTTGGTGAGGATCCAATTCAGGGACTGAGACCAGACAATGACACCGGGGGAAAGGAGGGTGTGCGTGCTGGGTTGTGGGTGGATGGTGGCCACGGAAACTGGTGCAGGGCCCAGGGCCCCGATGGGGACCCTCGGCGGCTGGGCCCTGGGCAGCGCCCGCCCCCTCCCTGCGTGGGGCTCACCGTACTCCTCTCCCCGCAGGATCTCTGGGGCGATGTAATTCGGGGTTCCACAGAAGGTGCTTGTCGTGTCTCCCGGGCCCAGGCCTTCCTGTGGGGACAGTCCAGGAGGGGAACTCACAGACACGGCCCCCAAAGGACACACCTTGAACTTGGGACGGTGAAGGGAGCAGCACCTCCCAGCCACCAGGGGCCAATTCCTGGTGGGACAGGGCAGGGGCTGCAGCACGGGGCGCGTGGGCCGGCGCTCACCTTGCACATGCCGTAGTCCGTGAGCTTGATGTGCCCATCAGCGTCCAGGAGGACGTTGTCCAGCTTCAGGTCCCGGTAGATGATCCCTCGCTCATGAAGGAAGTTGAGGGCGATGCAGATCTCGGCAGCATAGAATCTGGGGGGAGGGGGAGATGCACGTCAAGGGAGCGCCTGGCCGTGCCACACACAGCACTGGCTGGGAGCCCGTGGCGGCCGCTCCCCACCCAGGGTCCTCTCGGGCTTCAGGGTTCAGACATGGGCCAAGAGAACCCCAAAGCACACCCAGCGCCACCAGTGCCCAGGAGAACGTGGCCCGGAGCGCCATCGACAGCAGAAGGCGACATGTTGGCGAGACTGGGGGAAGACGGGCACGTGGTGTGTGCGTGGGGGGCAAAATGTGCAGCACTGTGGGAAGGAGTGAGGTGGGACTCAGGAGTTAGCTGACAATTGTCACGTGGCCCAGCAAGCCCATGGCCGGTCTGTACCCAGAAGACCCCAGTGAGGGCTCCCAAGAGCGACGTGCACCCCGTGCTCACGGCAGCACCAATCCGGGCAGCCAACGTGTGGACGCAGCCCAAGTGTCCACGGACCGATGAACAGACAATGTGGCCCATCCTCAGCGGAGCACAAGCCAGCCTTCAAGCGGAGGAAACCCTGACACTGGCCGCAACACGGACGGCCCTTGAGGAAGTCGTGCTCAGCAAAATAAGCCAGTCATAGAAGGACAAATGTCCTAGGGCTTCCACTAGGTCCCTAGAGTTGTCAGAGTCAGAGACAGAGGAGGTGGGGGCGCTAGGGGCTGGAGGGGCTGGGAGGGAGGGGCTGGTCAGCATGGGAAGAGGAATGTTTCCCAGAGGGTGGTGACGGCTGCATGTTGGATGGATGTGCTCCACCCTGCTGAACTGTGCCCTTGCGTGCTTCAGGTCGTATGTATTTTACCCCAGTTAAAACCAAAAGAGAGTGTGGAGGCAGTCGCTGTTTTTGACTGATTGCCTGCCTGTCCCCAGCAAGAATCTTTTTTTTTTTTTGAGTTGGAGTCTCACTCCGTCGCCCAGACTGGAGTGCAGTGGCCGCTCCCGGCCACCGCAGCCTCGACCCGCTGGGCTCCAGCGATCCTTCCACCTCCGCCTTCTGAGTAGCCGGAACTATAGGTGCGTGCTACCATGCCCGGCTGAGTTTTTGATTTATTGTAGAGATGAGGTCTTGCTGCCCAGGCGGGTCTCGAACCCGCGGGCTCAGGTCATCCACTCACCTCAACCTCCCAAAGGCGCGGGATTACAAGCTGAGCCACCGAGCCTGGCCCAGCAAGAATCTAAAGTGACTCACAAAACTGCATGGAGATTTAAGTGAGGAAATGAGGGAAAGGGAAACAGAAGAGGTCAAAGGAGCTCAAAGAGGCTCAGGCACCCTGAGCCTGAAGCTGCAGGAAGGACGCCTGGCAGACGCCCTCCACGCCTCCTGCAGAGCAGTGGTAGGAACTGTTCTGGTGCTGAGGGGACACTCGCAGGTGTGACCCCTGGGAGGGTCATGGTCTCCTGTTCTGGAAATAGGGAAAAGGCCAGAGCAGAGCAGAAGCCCCCAAGACAAAGCCCTCCAGAAAAACCCATATCGCAGCTGAGGCGCTGCCCGCTCAAGGCCAGACCTGGTGTGTGTCCCAGGCACGTGACCCAGAGACCCCCAGACTCTAGTCCCTGGGCCCCCGGGAACTGGCATTTGGCAGGAAAGGTGGCACCCTCCGCCATTTCTCCACTAACTCACAGCTGACCTACCGGGAGGGTCCCACACCAGCCCATGCCCACCCGACGCAGCACCCACCTGGCATGCTCCTCTGGGAGCTTCCTCTGTCTCTGCATATGGAACATGAGGTCCCCTCCGTTGACGTACTCGATGACCAGGAAAAGCCTGAGGAGAGAGGGTGGCGGCTGAGGTCACCGCAGCCGTGTTGCGCCCCCCGCCCCCCTGTTTATATCAAGCTCTCCCTCGGGAAGCCACAGCCTCCCGGGAGTTCCCTTCTGCAGAGGCCTGGAGCCACGGGACCACCCGAAGCAAAGGTGACAGGTGGGCAGTGCAGATGGGCTGAGGGGGCGGGCTGGGAGCAGATGTACAGGCACCTAGGTCACGGAGGGGGCAGTGAGGACATGGGGGTGACTCATCCAGCTGCCGATGGCTGTCGGCCACTTGTCTGTATAGACCCCGGGAGGCAAGACAGGGTGGGCCTAG
The DNA here is from genome assembly GCF_000164805.1 of Carlito syrichta. Classification (NCBI taxonomy): domain Eukaryota; kingdom Metazoa; phylum Chordata; class Mammalia; order Primates; family Tarsiidae; genus Carlito; species Carlito syrichta. Next base: position 89,838 of record NW_007087014.1, read on the forward strand.
GACAAGGGGAGCCCTGTCGTTAGGTCAGAAGCTGGGCTGGACCCCAAGGAAGACAGAAAGGAGCTGGCAGGGTTCCAGGTAGGGGCTTCGACCCTTCCCAGGGTGGGAATGGCACAGCAGGCCAGAGTCAGCCATGGTGAGTCTGAGGTGCCCACCGGTGCCCCAGGTGGACAAGCTGAGGGGCAGCTGGGCTCAGGGACGGTGAGGCAGGAGGAGGTGTCCCGGGTTCATGAGTGGGGCTACGGGATTTAAGACCCAGGACCCAGTGGCATCCTCTGGGCTGTGCAGGGTCTTTCGCATCAACACAGGGGATCACGTGGTCGCTCACTGATAAGATCCTTCCTGCATTTAACAGGACTCCATTTTCCAAGTTCAGCTACACATAGTTCCCAGCAACGGCTGCGGGTCAAGGGCTCCACCGACCCCCGGGCTGTCTCCGTGCGGGTTCAGGAGGGAACTCTGGGCAGACTCCCCAGAGCCTCTGATTCTCACGAACCCTGGCATCATGATGGCGTGCCAGCACGCCAGACTCAAGCTGGGAGGACAGAGGCTGCTTCACACAGAGCCAGCATGGCACTTCGACTGTGTGTGCAGATGAGACAGCTCCCATGTGCTGAGAGACCAAAGTGTGAGCCTGGGCACTGTGGGGGGGGCAAGAGCTGCCCGGGCATCGGGACAGGGTGGCATCCTAAGGAGAGGCCAGCATGGGGGCTGGGCACACGTTCGCCTGTGACCCGGCCTGAGGACAAGCTTGGAGACACCTCAGTGACCCTGTCCATCTCTCTGGGATGTACCACTCCGCTGTCTGCTGTGCTGATAAAGCTTTATTGGAACTGGCTCTGCTCACCCTTGTCAGCTGTCTGAGGCTGCACCTGTGCCCACTGGCAGGGAGGATCAGAGCCGCGTGGCCCACGAGTCACCGTCTGGCCCTTGCAGAAAGTCTGCTGGTCCCTGGCATAAACAGCAGCAGTGACAAAACTAGCAGCTCTAGGGCGCTGGAGTGTCGGGCACTAGCCCAGGGCCATTAGCCACCTCGACCTCTGGGAAGGAAGCTCCGTGGAGGAAGTTTGACCCCGAAGACACCCCAGGCCTAGGATCGGGTCACAAGGTATTTAAAAAGTATTTTCTTGTGACTCTTAGGGTGACTTCACAGCACAGAACCGACACCTGGAACCGCGCCTGATGCGACGTGCACGCCAAAGACCACCCAGCGGGATGTGCTGGGGAGACTGGGGGGGGAGGTGA
>NW_007087014.1:91562-97633 GCF_000164805.1 Carlito syrichta
CCTGCTGGGCTCTGGCGATCCTTCCGCCTCAGCCTTCCGAGTAGCCAGAACTACAGGCACACGCTACCACGCCCGGCTAATTTTTTGATTTATTGTAGAGATGTACCATGCCAAGTTGCCTGGGTGGGTTTTGAACTCACAGGCTCAGGCAATCCACTCACCTTGGCCTCCCAAAGTGCTGGAATTACAGGCCGAGCCACCGAGCCCGGCCTGTGCCCAAGGAGTTTTTTTTGTGGGGGTCTACGGGTAAAACCTGAATGCAACTTTTTATGTTTTCTCAGCGCAAAATTCTCCCAGCACAGTCCCTCCGAGAAACTCCGTGGACCCAGACACAGAGCCAGGGACAGAACGTGCGACGTCCTAGTCTGAGCTGGACCTGAGTTCCCGTCCCTCCTCGACCATCAGCCACAGTGCGCCGTGGCTCACAGGCAGGAGCATGGGGCTGGGCAGATGGGGGTCGGGGGGGTGGGAAGTGCAATGAGGGGCCCAGCCCTGCTCCCCATGCTTTGCCGGTCACTCCCCAGAGCTCCTCCCATCCACACGCTGGCCATGCCCCAAAGGGAGAGAAGCCATTTCGGGTTCCTGAGAGCAGGTCATGTGTCCTCCACACTTCACAGCAAGAAGTAGATGAACTGACCGCCACCAGCGAGAAGGGGCGTAACCACGCACCGCTGTGCACCAGGCGGCAGGGCGAGAGGGTGACTGCAGCCGCTTCAGCGCCCAGCCTGCTTGCCCCACCGCCCCGCAGGGCAACCCAGGGAGGAGGGCGTCTGCGGCAGATGTGTGGTCCTGGGCAGAGGCGGCAGAGAGCAGCCGGGGGGTGGGATAGGCCCCAAAGCCACCAAGCAAAGACTGGAGCCCAGGCTCTCCAGTGGCCATGGCCCCCGACACACCACTCCCCACGGTCCCTCAAGGAACACAAGACACCTAGCCCCAGACACTGGCTCAGAGGGAAAGCATAGGGCACAGTCTGCTGAGAGCCCAGAAGGACCAGTGTGGATCTGAGCTGGCCGTCCCGCCTTCGCCATGCTTGCAAACATGGGCTCCCTGGGGCACAGCCACAGCATCGCTGCATATGGCTTATTGTATCAGAAGAGTAGGTTCCACGGAAGCTGCACACAGGAACACACCTAGTGTCTGGTCCTTTAGGGAGGTGCTGACCTCTGGCATAGTCAGTAACAAAGTGACAGCTTTTAGGGCCCTCCCTGAACGTGAGGGACTCTCTGCATCCATCCATGTTTGGACTCATTTGATCATCAACATCCACGACGTAAGTGCTAGCAGCGTTCCTCTTTAGCAGATGGGGAAACTGAGGCACAGAGAAGTTAAGTAACTTTCTCAGGGTCACGTAACTACTGGCTAAGAACCAATATCAGAAAACGTGGGTAGATCCAGGAACCACGCTTGGAAGCCCCACTCAGAGCCGCCCCAAGGAGGAAGGAGCAGCTGGCACCGACAAGGGGACACCCCAGAAAGGACAGCTCAGGGAGCAGAGGAAGGACGATGAGAGGAGACAGAGGCTGCAGTCCCAGGGAGCAGGCCCAGGAGGGAGGTGCTGGTGCCACGAAGACCCGCAGAACCCAGACCCTGTGTGTTCCCACTGAGTGGGGCTTTCGAGCGTGGTCCCTGGATCTGCCCAAGTTTCCTGATGCTGGGCCTGGAAGAAGGCCAAGTGCAGAGGTGAGCCAGGTGACCCCAGATCGGAAAGCCCCACAGAAAAGGCACTTCCAGAAGAGATGAGCATCTGAATCAGACTGTAAAGCAGACACCCTTCCTGGAGGAGGCCTGGTCCCACTGCAGAGAGGCTGGACAGGACAGGGAGGACGGCTGGATCTGCTCACTGTTTGACTGCTGAGCCAAACTCTGCCCTCCGGCCCCTGCAGCCCTGGCGCTCTGGCCTTGGGGCCTGGACAGGAATCCATGCTTTCTGCCCTCTGGCTATCCAGCCCTTACACTGCACCAGCAGCTCACCCGGGCCCCAGGTCATGACGGCAGGCTGTGGGACCACTTGGGCACCATGACCACACACGCCAGTGTCTCTCATAAGTCCCTCTCGACACAGATGCAAGCGCACGCACACACACGACCAGTTCTCTGGAGACCCTCGCACACCGCTGCACCCCTGCTCTCCTTCTGGGAGTCCAGAGTTTCAGTGCGTGTTCCAGAAGGCGCCCACATGACCCTCAGCACAGCCCTAAGGCATCACAGTCTGTTGCTGGAGGAATTTGGAAAGGACTCTTGGGACTGGTTTCTTCTGGAATTTTCCCCACACACCTCTTCCCCTCACCAAGTTTGCTTTATCCTTTCAGTGCGGTAAGTCCCAGCCTTGAGCACGACTACGCCAAGTCCTCCCAGCCAAGCAATGAACCTAGGGTGGTCTTGAGGACTCAACATGGAACATATTCAGCCATTTTTCAAATAAACAAATCAGGGGAATCCAAGTCATGATAGCACATGTATTTAATGCCCTGGACCACTGGTCTTCAGACTTCTTTAATGCCACAGAATTCCAACATACATAATGCTCAGAAGTGGAGCTGTTATTACTTATTAATTCATCCCACTGATCGGAGGACGCACAGGCATAGAAACCTCCCTCCCCACTCACCCTGGCAGCCCCAGCCCTGCCCCAATGCTTTCAATACGAATTTCATAAATGAACTAAATTACTGAAGCTCAGATCACAAAATTTACTAGATATGACACCAACCAGTGAGAACAGAGAGTCTGACAGCCCCAAACTATCCACACTTGCAGTTGGGAGAAGCCCACGGAAGACAGCTGGCCCCCACGCCAGAAACCCACAGAACACCAGGGCGCCTTCTTGTCTTACCGACTTGTCGTCTGGAAGCAGGAGTGCAAGCCAACCAGGAAGGGGTTGCTGGATGCCTGCTCAAACACGTGCTTCTCGGTCTGCACCCAGTCGATGTCCTGAAAGAGAAACCAGGGCGTGGGAATGAGGCTCCCAAATATTCTTCACGTTAGCCAGGAGCCGAGAGGCAAGGGGGGAAAGCCTCTCTTCTCTGCTCTCGGAAGACTGCACAGTGAGGAAAAGCGAGGGAAAGAAAACGCCCAGCAGGAAGTGCATCTCCATGACTGCCATCACCCACTCTACCTCCACCACCACCACCACCACCACCACCACCATCAACATCATCGTCACAACAATCGCCACCCCCATCAATGTCACCATCATCACAATCATCACCACCATCGCCACCAACATGATCACCACCGCCACCATTGCCATCACCACCAACACCGCCAGTCACCATCACCATCATCGTCACAACAGCCATCGCCACCACCACCACCACCACCATCACCATCAACGCTGTCACTACCAACACCACTGCCACAGCCACCATCCTCACCACCACCGCCATCATCAACACCACCCCCCTCACCACAGCCGCCATCACCACCACCACTGCCATCAGCACCATTCCCATCCCCATCATCACCCTGTCAGCGTCATCATCACCCTCTTCACTCCTACACCTCCGTCACCACCAGCATCCATCTATTTTTTTTTTTTTTTTTTTGAGTTGGAGTCTCACTCCGTCGCCCAGACCAGAGTGCAGTGGCCGCTCCCGGCCACCGTAGCCTCGACCTGCTGGGCTCCGGCGATCCTTCCGCCTCAGTCTTCCGAGTAGCCAGAATTAAAGGGGCGCGATACCATGCCCGGCTGATTTTTTGATTTATTGTAGAGATGAGGTCTCGCTGCCCAGGCAGGTCTCAAACCCGCGGGCTCAGGCCATCCACTCACCTCAGCCTCCCAAAGGCGCGGGACTACAGGCTGAGGCTCCGAGCCCGGCCATCCATCTATTCTATCTCCACCATCGTCACCATCAGCACCACCATCATCCATCCCCGTCGTCACCATCAACTCCATCATCATCCCCATCGTCCATCCCATCGTCCACCCCATCACCCCCACACCTTCCTCACCCGTCCATCCATTCTATCTCTACCACCATCACCACCACCACCACCATCATCCACCCTGTCACCCCCACACCTTCATCGCCACCAGCATCTATCCATCCCGTCTCCACCACCATTACCATCCCCATTCCACCAGCTTGGTGACATGCTGGCCTCTGGGCTCTCCATGCATTGCCATGACGTATACCCCATGACAGTTTGGGAGGTAGGAGGTACTATTATCTCCAGTTACAATGAGAGGAAGCTGAGGGTGGAGGGGGAAGCAGAGTCCCCGAGGCCCCACAGCCGCTAAGTGATAAGCCTGGGACAGCCCAGACCCACCTCCAGGGCACTGTCTTCCAGGGCACGGTGGTGCTCAGTAAAATGCTGCAGGACCAAAGTTGACTTTTGGGTCTCAATGCCTGCACAGGCTAGTTCCATTCCAACCTGAGTGTAGAGCAGGACAAGGCTCCCAAGCCTTCCCAGGCCAAGTCCTCTTCTTAAGGGTCAGGAGACTGCCCCAATAGTACCACCTCTCCCAGGGACTGTGGAGGCCAGTGAACAGGCCCTTGGTGAGCTGGACACTGTCTGCGGCTCCTCCTCATGGCTCGGTCCTCCGTTGTCCCCATGGTCTCCCTGGGAGAATGACCTGGTGGAGTGACTCCAAGTCCCCTTCCTCTCTGCCGAGGACTACCAGACCGCTCAGCCACAGGTGCTCAGCACCAGCCCGTGGGCCTCTCCGGTTCAAACCAGGCCGCAAACCAAACTGCACCAGCCCTGTCTGTCCCCCTCGCTGACATGGAACACCTGCTGGGGTGGCTGGAACCCCGTCCCGCCGGCCACCTGCACAGCCAGAGCAGGCGTCATCACCCATCTTTCATCACCCAGCTGGGGCAGAAACTCCCTGGGAAGAGCTGTGTGTTCAAAGCAGCCAACACGTGTGCTGATGCTGAGAATCAAGGACACGGGTTTGTCAGCAACTCCTGGGGGCCAGGTGCAGCCCTGGCCCTGGAGGGCATGGTCTCCCTGTGGGGGAAAGGATTCACTAGAAACTTTCCGAGCATCCGCCTATCATGACGTGCACCTGCGTATGTGCAGCGGTCACAAGGGCGAAGAGTCGGGGAAGTGTGGCTCGAGCCAGGAGCAGAGGGCAGGACCAGGCTACGGGCAGAGGACCCGGGAGGGAGGGGTGGCAAGGAGAGGAGCGGAGGGGCCTGTGTGCCAGCAGGAACTGGGTGTCTGGGTCAGTAGCTGGGACCAGGCTGAGGCCGGCGGAAGTCAATGGGCATTTGTCAACAGAGAATGTGAAGCAGCCCCTCGGGCCATGCTCAGAGCTACCTCCAGAGAAACTTAGTGACTATCAAATAGGGGCTTCAGGCCCAATTCAGGGACAAGAGGCAGCTGCCATGGGAGGCAAAGAGACCAGACCCACCGCAGGGCCCACAGCCCCCCTCCTGGGTGTACACAAGAGAACGGAAATGGGCTCAGCAGAGACCCAGACATGCACACTCCTAGCCGAAAGCAGAGATGGCCCACATGTCCAGCGACAGGTGAACAGACAGCAGGCTACCACTTGGCCATAAAGAGGAGGGCGCCTGCTTCAACACTGGGTTTTGAGCCCTTCAAGCTCAGGGGAAGAAGCCAGACACAAAGGGTCACATGGCACTCGATGCCTCTCCTACGAGACACTGAGGACAGGTGAATCTAGAGGCAGAAGGCAGGTGGACGGCTGCAGAGGGTTGGGTGAAAGTGGGGGGGGAGCAGCTGCTTTGCGAGTGCAAGCCTCCAGATGGGCACGATAGTTGAACAACACTGCAGCCATGTTCTAGATGCCACTGAACTGTCCACTTTAAAAGGGTCAAAATGAGCCGGGCTCGGTGGCTCAGCCTATAATCCCGCACCTTTGGGAGGTTGAGGTGAGTGGATTGCCTGAGACCGCGGGTTCGAGATCCGCCTGGGCAGGCGAGACCTCATCTCTACAATAAATTTTTTAAAAATTAGCCGGGCGTGGTAGTGTGCGCCTGTAGTTCCAGCTAATTGGAAGGCTGAGCGGAAGGATCGTCAGAGCCCGGCAGGTCGAGGCTGCGGTGGCCAGGAGCGGCCACTGCACTCCAGTCTAAGTGACAGAGTGAGACTCCAACTCA
>NW_007087014.1:97653-106865 GCF_000164805.1 Carlito syrichta
CAAAAGAAAAAAAAAAAAGGGTCAAAATGGTCGGACACAGTGGTTCACAGCTGTAAGCCCTGTAGTTTGAAAATAGACTGGGCAACAAAGCGAGACCTCATCTCTACAAAAAATAAAAAAACTAGTCAGGTGTGGTGGTGCGTGCCTGTAGTCCCAGCTACCCAGGAGGCTGAGGCAGCAGGATTGCTTGAACTGGGAGGTTGAGGCTGTGGTGAGCTGTGATGGTGCCACTGCATTCCAGTGTAGGCAGCAGAGTGAGACTCCGACTCAAAAAAAAGGTTAAAATGGCAAATTTTATGTCAGGTGTATTTTACTACAATTAAAAGAAGAAAGTACAGGAAGTCAGAATTAAGATTCCAACAAACAGACCATGATCCTGTTGCCGTAACCTCCGCGTCAGATACGGCAGCTTGTGGAGGCCTCCAGGAAGCAGACGACGTGACATTTGCAGGGCCCCCGAAACACCCTTGGCGCTTCCTGTCCCCCATCACCACCCTGTTCAGCCCACCTGGAAGAATTTCACAACAAGGGGGATGTCATCAGGCTCAACTCGGGCTGTGCCCTGGCTATGGGCCAGGAACCCCGCTTCACTGCACTTTATCTACATTAAGACACACAAGCTGGGCTCGATGGCTCAGCCTGTAATCCCGCGCTTGGCGAGGCTAAGGTGAGTGGATTGTCTGAGCCCACGGGTTCGAGACCCGCCTGGGCAACTTGGCGAGACCTCATCTCTACAATAAATCAAAACTTAGCCGGGCATGGTAGCGCGCGCCTGTAGTTCCAGCTACTCGGAAGGCTGAGGCGGAAGGATCGCCGGAGCCCAGCAGGTCGAGGCTGCGGTGGCCGGGAGCGGCCACTGCACTCTAGTCTGGGCAACAGAGTGAGACTCCAACTCAAAAAAAAAAAAAAGACACACAAATGCGTACCTCGTGCACAACCGCCATGGGTGTTTAGCCCCAGGCCCTGCTATGTGGGCCTGCGGCCAGAAGCAATAGGCATCCCTCATGACCGCGGTCGAGGCGCAGGTGACACGCTGTAATGTCTGCCCCAAGACATCACCCAAAACCTTTCAGAAGTGTCCTCGTCGGTAGGTGAGGCCTCACGGCAGTCTGCCACGCACCACCTCCGTGGGTGTAAAACCAGCCTCCCGCGGTGTGACTCACTCCCTAACCCCGCACTTGGGCGGCCTTTGAGCGCCTTCTCCCGCACCCGAACCCTGTGCTCCGCCTTCGAGCGCCTCCTCCCAGACCCTAGCTGCTGTGCCTGGCCTTCAAGCAGCTTCTCCCGGGACCCGTGCCCGTGCTCAGCCTTCAAACCCCCGCGGTCCCACCTCATCGTCATGCACCAGCTCCTTCTTCACCACCTTCATGGCGTAGATCTGGTCGTTCTTCTTCAGGCGCACCAGCAGGACCTTGGCGTAGCTCCCGCGCCCGATGACCCTGATGAGGTCAAAGTCCTGCAGCCCCAGCCCCTGAGAGATCTTGATCCCGTCCATCCCATCGATGACTGGCTTAAGGTCCTGCGGGGGACAGGGCAGGGGCAGTGAGGGGAGGATGTCAGGGGGCTCAGAGGAGCCTCGTCACCAACCCAAGAGACCTGCCACTCAGGGCTCAGAGCCCCATGAGCAGTCGCGACTCTGTCCAAGCACCCACCAAACTCCCGTTTGAATTGGGACATGAAAGTTGAGAACTCGTCGGGCTCGGGGGCTCAGCCCGTCATCCCGCGCCTTTGGGAGGCTGAGGTGAGTGGATGGCCTGAGCCCGCGGGTTCGAGACCCGCCTGGGCAGCGAGACCTCATCTCTACAATAAATCAAAAAGTCAGCCGGGCGTGGCAGCGCATATCTGCATTCCAGTCTGGGGGACAGAGTGAGACTCCAACTCAAAAAAAAAAAGAAAAGAAAAGAAAGTTGAGAACTGGCTGGGCCTCGTGGCTCACATCTGTAATCCCACAACTTTGGAAGGCTCAGGTAAGAGGAGTACCTGAGTCCACGGGGTTGAGACCAGCCTGGGCAACTTGGTGAGACCTGGTCTCTACAATAAATCACAAAAACTAGCGTGATGGTGTGCATCTGTAGTTCCAGGTACTTGGAAGGCTGAGGCAGAAGGATCGCCTAAGCCCAGCAGGTTGAGGCTACAGAGGCCATGAGTGTGCCACTGCACTCCCAGCCTGGGGGACAAGAGTGAGACTCCAACTCAAAAAAAAAAGAAAAGAAAAGAAAAGAAAAATTAGCTGGGCATGGTGGTGCATGTACTTGGAAGGCTTAGGCAGAAGAATTGCCTGAGCCCAGCAGGTCGAGGCTGTGGTGGCCGTGAGCGTGCCACTGCACTGCAGTCTGGGCAACAGAGTGAGGCTCCAACTCAGAAAAAATAAGTTTAAAAAGCTGAGCACTGAAGGCTGTGTGCATCCAAGGGAGGAGCCGGGAAGCTGAAAGCCGTTTGCTTCTACACGCCATGGCCCTGGTCACTAGCTGCAGGTCCGCTGTGACCAGCACGGGACACCCAGGACGCAGCCTCACCAGGTCAAGTAAAAGAGGTGACCGCAGGGCCATGTGTCCTAGGGCCGACAGGACTGAACCTGCGATTTACCTGTTCACATCTCTGTCCTACCAGGGTCCTCCCCAGGGATGTCAGACACAACTAGCAGACGGCAGCCAAGACCTCCTGACACCCAGCAGGCACTATGAGAGGCTCCTCTCTCGGATGCACACAGTCTTCAGTGCTCAACTTTTTAGACTTTTTTTTTCCCTGAGTCGGAGTCTCAGAAGAGGAGCAGTCGGTTGGGACACTTCTGGCAGGGGTGTCTGTGGGAGGATGGGGCCCCTGCAAGGGGCTGTTATGTGGACAAGGTGGGCTCTGCTTTCTAGGGGCTCCCACCTGACTCCTGACAAGGGCGGCCAGACAGGAATACCAGGTTTGAGGGAACCGTCTGCCGGTTACTCGGGAAAGCATGGGCCTCGATGAGGAGACGTTCTTCAGGCTACAGGAGCAGAGGCCAATCCTGTGCCCCCGTGCCTCTCTCGGGATTCGCCTCTAAGAGTTGGACACAGGTGCGAGGCTGAGCTGGCCTCCTGGTCCACGTCGAGGAAGGCCACAGAGGCCATGAGAGGAAGGTATGCACGCACGCACAGGTGGACAAACACGCAGCTCAAGAGCCGGCACTGGGTGGAGGATGCCGTGAGATGGCAGGGCCCGTGGGGACAGCTGCCCCGCGCAGAGGATATGCCTGAAGCCAAACCAGACCCTCTGCTAGGTGTCCACATAGCAGACTTCACTGCAATCCGGCAGCTGTCCCACCTTCCCTGGCCCATGTCCGTGTCTCCATAACTCCCTGGGGACGATGGGTGAACTTTTCCAAAAGAACATCACGACACAAAGGAGCGGCTCTGACGCTCACCTCTGAGTCATCCTTGATGTTGTCATGTTTCCGGGTGGAAGAAATATAAGCAACTGGCGAAGAAAGAAAGGAAGAGAAGGTCATCGCAGGGGGGGTCAGGAACAGGGAGAACGTGGGGACCGGGGACCTCACTGCTGTGTGGGGTGGCATGGCCCGGGCCAGGGCAGCGGTGCAGGGCAGGGCCATAGAGCAGCCGTGTCTGCGCCTAGTCTGGAGTTATGAAATGCAGCTTCCTGGGCCCCACCAGACCTGGGGGAGGGGAGGGGGGAGTCCAGGGTCCTGCATCGGTGACCCGTTTTCCCAATCACACATCTGGACAGAACTAGTCATGAGGTTCTGGCGACCAGCCTTCAGTATGTCCCCGGAGTGGGTAAGTGGGTACGTGAGCACGTGCAGGGATGGGCGGATGACGCGGAGGAGGACAGCAAATGGGTGGGCGGACGGACAGATGGGCGAGGGACAGATGAACGATGCCGGGTGAGTGGGTGGGTGGTGGGCGAGCGAACGGGTGGGGGATGGACGGACGGACGGACGGACGGACGAGGGGCGACCCAACGGGCGGAGGTCAGCGGAGGACGGCGGATGAACACACGGCTGGATGACGGATGAGAGAAGGGATGATGATGAGAGAACGGAGGGGTGCTGCGTGAATGAGTGGATGACGGACGAGCGGACGGATGCTGGGCGAAGGGAGGGACAGATGACGGGGAGGGAGTGAGTGGACGAACGGAGGGTGAGGGACAGACAGACGGACGGGTGATGGGTGAGGAGACGGGTGTTGAGTAGGTGGATGGTAAACAGATGGAGGAGGAAGGAATAAACGGTGGATGACGGGTGGGTGGAGATGAACGGATGGACGGACGGATGGATGACGGACGGACTGACGGAGGATGGATGCAGGGTGGACGAGGAATAGGAGTACGACGGGGGGACAGAAGGATGACGGGTGGATGGTGGGTGGTGGACAGATGGGTGATGAAAAAGGAACCGCAGGGCAGGTGAATGAAGAGTGGGGGGGCGGGTGAGATGGGTGGGGTGGCTGGGTGGTGGGCAGGTGGCTGTCTGTCAGAAGTTCCCTTGGGCGAGGGGCCGGACGGACTAAGTGCTGTGTGCTCTGTGATCTCACTCCATCCTTCAAGGGCTCCTGGGGGACAGAACTCACACGCATCAGGTGAGCGTAAGGGCTTTCCCACCGCGCACAAGAGCCCACATAGGGTGGAAGCTCAGGGTTGGGAATGGACATCTGTCTCCGAACGCTCCTCGGTATCTGGAAAAGTCTTTCCCCGAGAGAAAGCCTCACAAGAACCCAAAGACCACAGAGTTGATGTGTGTGTGTATGTGTGTCGCCAGCAGGGCCTTCCAGGGACATGGGCCAGCTTATGTAGCATGCAGATGGGGGTGGCGCCGGGCCGTGGTGGCTGCAGCACTAAGCGCCTTCTAGAACTCCCAGAGCTGGCCAGAGAGGACACTCCCCAGTCCATGACAGCACCTCACGGTGACATCACTGACCAGCGGTCCCCAGGGAAGACCACTCGCCCTGCCCCTCTGCCAGGGACCAAGAAAGGCCTTGGGAGCATCGTCCCTGGCCCACAGGAAGGTAGCTAGGCTCGCCAATGCTGACCCTTGCCGGGCAGATAGGACAGAAAAAGGCCATGAGCAGGGTGATGGGGTGCCCAGGTCCTGCTGGTGGGAGGAAGAGCACTTACTTCCATCTGTCTCCTCGGAGGGAAGGTCCACGTCGTCGCCCTTGTCATCTACTGGAGGTTCCTGGGAAGGCATGACAGAATCCTGCCACAGAGACGCAGCAGTGTCATTGCAGGCTCTGCAGACCTCTCAGGACCACACCCGTGAGAGGTATGTAACATCGTGGATAGAGATATGTGTGCCACATCACCATGCTGAGTATACAAAGCATACAGATCGCCAGGGACGCTGGGCAGAGCTACAGCCTTCCCCTAAAGACTTCACAGAAGGGCTATGTCACACAGCATGTGGCCACCTTCCCCTCCCAACCTGCATGGGTGTGTCTCACCAGGAATCAGGCGGCCCAGCCCCATTCTCAGGGTTGCATGCACTGTGTCATCATCGAGACAGTCCTATTGGGGGCCATCTGGTGGCAAGCACTGAGGCCCAGCCTCTGGCTGCTCTCACTCCTCAGGCTACTGTGGACCTGGGGTCAAAGGGTATCACGTGCCTTTGTGGTTTCTGGTGGACATGGCAGCAGGGGCCTCCGGAGGGACCGTGCCGACACACCCCAGCTCCGGCCTGTATGACCCCACGTTCTGTGCTCGCCAACCCAGGCATAAGACCACAATTTCTACTCTGCTCTGTCCCGTAAGGGGAGGGCACATCACCCCTGACATCTATGGCCACACACCTGGACATGCACCCACTGTGCTGCAGCTGGGATGGCAGTGAGGCCGTGAGGGATGGGAGGGTCAGTCCCAAACTGTCCCCTGGTTCAGTGGGACACAAGGGGCCAGACAGAGACAGCAGAAGTGGCCAGAATACTCCGAGGAAAAGTCAACAATGCCCTGGAGGACTTCATGCTTCAAATTCAGGATCCAGGGACCGTGGTGGGAGGGTACTGCTCTGACTACAGACTGGCCACCAGGAACACACGGCTGCCCCGAGATGTCGTGGAGACATCCTCTGATGCCCAGAGTCATGCAGGTGCCCAAGGGCCCCCTGGCTTTGGTCCCTGCAGCCCCTAAAGAGAACCTGTGGTTGGGAGGTGGGCCCCTCCCTCGTCCCCTTGGAGCAGAAGTGCTGGGGGCTTGCAGAGCTCAGGAGGGGTCCTGCCAAATCTGGCAGCCACAGGCGCCCTCTCCTGCCTGGTTGGCGGCAGAGAGGGGGCCACTTGACGACTCACCATATGCCTCCTGCAGGTCAGCGGGACGAGCACGTGGCAGCGTTTATGGACCAGCAGCCTGCAGTTGATGCACCGGTAGCCTTGCCTCGCGAGGCCCCATATCCTTTCGCCGCACTGGCCGCAGTGCGCGCTCTGTGGGCGAGAGCAGTCACCATCAGGTTGAGGCCCGGCCCACAAGACCCTGGGGCCCGGCAGGGCAGGCAGGACACGCGCCTTCACCGACTCTCCCAGAAGGTGAGGCTGAGCTGTTGTGAGCGGCGGCCCTGGCACCTCATCACCGCTGGGCACAGCTCTGAGCTCACAGCCCCTCTCACAGCCATCCCAAGGCCGGGTTACCAAAGGGCCCAGGAGAGGCCCAGAGCCCTGCAGTGTGGGAGGGCGGGGCGGCCCCAGGCAGGGGAGACCAACCCTACCTCTGGAAGGCCTGGGCTTGCAGGCTAGATGTGTGTGGGACCTCGGGGGCCCTGTCTGGGTGGCGCGGCCCAGGCTGGGGGGAGCCCGGCCTGATGGGGGCCCCCCGGCCTGGCCCTTGGCACCCACGTCCTCCCAAAGCCGGCCCAGGGAAGATGGCTTGGCATCCTGGCTCATGGGAATCCTGAACTGATGTTGAGCAGTTTGCAATCCCCTGGGTTTTTTCAGTATTTTTCAAGATTTTACAGGATCCTTCTTTGTTCTTCATGGTTCCAAACAATTTGAAACAAATGATCATTACCAGCTTGCTTGGGGACACTTTCAGGAATTTTTAAATGTTACAAAAAGCACAAGAATGGACACCAGGACCCACTCACACACCTCCTGGCTGAGCACATGGCCTTGTGGCAGGCAAGTGGTGCGTCTGCACGGCCGTAGACACCTGGGTTCCCACTCAGATGTTTGTCAGTCATAATTCTTACAAGTTTTTACCCTCTTTCGCCATTTTAAACCAATTTCTGTCTTTTTAGAATGCCTTAAATTACTCCTAAATTAGGAATTCAGTCTGAACTGAATTCATTTAAGAAAACTGAGCTGGGCATGGTGGTATGTACCTGTAGTCCCAGCTATTTGGGAGGTTGAGGCAGGAGGATCATCTGAGGCCAGGAGTTCAAGGCTGCAATGAGCTATAGTCACGCCACTGCACTCCAGCCTGGGTGACAGAATGAGACCCTATCTCTAAAACAATTCATCCCTCAGTCAATAATCCCAGTGATTTGGGAGGCCAAGACAAGAATATTGTTTGAGGCCAAGAGTTCAAGACCAGCCTGGACAACATAGCAAGGTAGCGCACACCTATAACTCCGGCTACTTGGAAGGCTGAGGTGGAAGGATCGCCAGAGCCCAGCAGGTCAAGGCTGGGGTGGCTGGGAGCGGCCACTGCACTCCAGTCTGGGCAACAGAGTGAGACTCCAACTCAAAAAAAAGTATATATATATATCATGTTTTGCTGTAAATGTGTTGAGCTTTCTCGAAGTCACCATTTAACACCCTAATCTGCAACACCTGAGTCATATTTAAGGGCAAATTCACAGCCACCTATGAATTTTCATGTCTTTAGAAATTAATAGGCCTAACAGGCTGGCTCAGTGGCTCAGCCTGTAATCCCGTGCTTTGGGAGGCCGAGGTGAGTGGATTGCCTGAGCCCACAGGTTCGAGACCTGCCTGGGCAACTTGGTGAGACCTCATCTCTACAGTAAATCAAAAATTAGCCGGGCGTGGTAGTATGCGCCTGTAATTCCAGCTACTTGGAAGGTTGAGGCGGAAGGATTGCCGGAGCCCAGCAGGTCAAGGCTGCAGTGGCTGAGAGCGGCCACTGCACTCCAGTCTGGGCAACAGAGTGAGACTCCAACTCAAAAAAAAAAGAAATTAACAAAGATGCCTTTTCATAGGGAGCCGCCCTCACTGGGGGTCAGGCGAGGACAGTTGCTGCTGATCTAGAGGCGCCAGAACTATGTCGAAGGCTCATTACTTCAAATCTACATTTGAATTATTAGCATTTCAGGAAACATGCCATTAAAAAATAAAACAAAACCTAAAGCCCAGGTTTCTATTCTCAGAAATTCACAGGAATTAATAGATTAGTGGGGTAAAAATACTTTTAAGTCTATCTTCCATGCTGCCAATTTGCTCCTTGTTCATATTTTCAATGAGCCATTTTAATGTTTTTAACATATTCCACTCTTGTTTCTATCCCACTAATCTAAGCCTCCTGCCTGGTTTCTGCCAGCTGCAGTTGAGAATGCCCCACTTTCTGCCGTGTTTTGTGGTTTTGGGTTGTGAGCTCAGACGCCTTATTCACCCATCTGTGGGAATCCTGGAGGCTGGGCTGGATAGGAACTGCCTCTGCCTCTGTTGGCCACTTGGGGACTTTGCTTGGGCAAAAGGGCTGGGGAGAATCCTGGGTGGGCCTCACCATCCTGGGTGGCGTCTCTGGAACTGCCCTCTCCCCCGAGCTCCCCGCAGTCTCTTCTTCCCTGGGACCTGACTGACCACTCCTCGGCTTCTGGTTCACTCATAAAAAATGTCAAAGTCCTTGGACCACCCACCAGTCATCCCTGTAGCACAAGCAGTCACGGGCTGGAGACTATGAACTGCTGTGGTCTAAGCTCTGCGTGGTGCATGGCGTGGTCACAGTGAAGAGAAGAACAGGACTCCAGTTCCTGTCTTTATGTGTACTGGGAAAGTCGCCAAGCAATTGTTCCTGTATGCCAATTGTCCTTAACTGCAAGGATGGGTTTTTTTTCTTTTTTTTTTTATTTGGAGTCTCACTCTGTCACCCAGACTGGAGTGCAGTGGCCACTCCTGGCCACCGCAGCCTTGACCTGCTGGGCTCCAGCGATCCTTCCACCTCAGCCTTCCGAGTAGCTGGAATTACAGGAGCGCGCTACCACGCCCGGCTAATTTTTTTTATTTATTGTAGAAATGAGGTCTCGCCTGCCCAGCGGGTCTCGAACCGGCGGGTTCAGGCAATCC
>NW_007087014.1:106885-155458 GCF_000164805.1 Carlito syrichta
CAGGCAAGCCGACTCACCTCAGCCTCCCAAAGGCATGGGATTACAGGCTGAGCCACCGAGCCCGGCTAGGATGGGCTTTTTTCTTTGAGGCAGATGCAGGGCAGGAACATTACAAAGCCATTGCTGCATATTTCCTAAGCAATTTCCAGAAAGTGGGGCCCGTCTGTCCCCATCCTGAGGGTTGGTAGACTCCACCACCACACAGCAATGCCGGATTTAATACTGCAACATCCAGACGCAGACAAGGAGACCATCCTGCATTTCCTGAATTACCTGTGGAAGTTAAGCTGTCTTCATCTATAGTTATAGTCCCACCAGCCACTCACACCCTGCTGGGCTTGTGCCATCTGCATCAACCAAACACTGACGTGCCGCCTAAGAATCTTAAACATGTGAGGCTGAGCAGGGACTCGCATCTGTAATCCTAGCACTTTGGGAGGCCAAGGTGGGAGGATTACTTTGAGCCCAGGAGTTTTGAGACCAGCCTGAACAACTTAGTGAGACTCTGTATCTACAAAATTTAAAAAGAAAATTAGCTGGGTGTGGTGGCATGCACCTATAGTCCTAGCTACTTGGGAGGCTGAGGCGGGAGCATCACTCAAGCCCAGGAGGTTGAGGCTACAGCGAGCCATGATTGTACCACTGCACCCCAGCCTGAGTGACAGAGTGAGACCCCAACTCACAAAAACCCCAGAAAAACCTCACATATTCATTGTTTTGGTCTCTTACTCTTCCAGGTTTATCTGTTACGTTTTCCCGGTATGTCTTTTGCATTCAGTTTGGAAATGACAGAACTCTAAGCAGTCTGCGTGACTGAGTTGAGAGGCCCCTCTGGTTCTCAGTCTTGCTCCAGAAACCTGCATCGCCCCTCGGTTTTAGGGTTTTGCTTTTAGCCTCACTCCACCTGCAGTTACTTTGATGGGAGCAAAGCCTGGAGTCCCCGGGCGACCCCGCTTCCTTCTCAGGCAATGCTCAGCCCTGGGGTCCCTGGGGTCTGGCCCTGCCCACCGAGTGGGCCTCCTCCCAGTCCTCTGTGCCCCGGGGAGGGTGGAGGACGAGGGCCACAGGGGAGGCAGCATCCCCAGCTCCACCCCAGAATCTCACAGGTCCTTCCCTTCAGAAGTCTGAGGGAAGCCACTGCGAGGGCACAAAGACCCGGTGGGTGCCGGGGTCCCACGTGCTAATGTCCGTGCACTTTCCTCCTTGTGTACCAATCAGCAACACGGGCATTCTCTCTTCTGGCGGATTCTTTCCCTTTAAGTCCTGCTGGTTCACACAAACCAAACACGCAGCTCTGGAAATGCCCCTTTGAGCGAACAGCAGAGCTGATCCAGGCGGCTGTGTAATTAGCACGAGGCGAGTGTGCCCAGGGCGGCCTCAGGCTGCAGAGAATCAGCAGGATCGTGATTAGACCTGGGCAACCTTCAGTGGGAGTCCACGCTGGTAAGCTGTGGGTGCACGTGACTCTTTCCTCAGCACTGAGGTTGGGCCTCGGCCGGGCTCGCCTCAGCCTGTCTGTGAAAGCCTGCTGGCGTGCATTCTGGGAGGGCTGTGCGTCCATGCAGAGTGGCACATGGAAGCACGCCCCAGCCTGCTCACTGACTGTGGGGAGAGGCACGGCAGGCCGGCCAGAGTCATCTGTGTGCACCTGCACCTGCAGTGGGCTTTTCTCCTAAAACCTGCACAGGGAGAGGCTGGCCCCTTGGGCTGTCCGGCCCTGGCCCGTGTCACTGGGCCCCATCAGTTGGCCAGAAATGAAGGAAAAAGTGCTTCACTGATAGTAGATGAGGGCAGGGCTTCTAGAGTCTTCTCTTGGATCTCCTGATGGGTGGCTGCAGGCTCTGCCTAAAATCCCCTCTCTGGCCAGAGTCAAGCCGGGATCTAGGTTTACAGCAGAGCAGCCACCAGGCCACAGGTCTGCCTGGTAGCTGTTTTCTAAACAAACACGGGCGGGACACAAAGCCTTGTGTCCCAGGCCGGGAGTCTCCATTCCACCACATTTCAGCAGCCAGCTTCACTGTCTGCTCACACCCTGTGGGCCCAGAAATGTGGCGAGGCTCCGCTGAGATCCTCAAGCTCAGCAGCTCCCCATGGTCTCTCACCCAGGCTGCCGGCCTCCTTAGGGCGACTGACACACTGCCCTCTCAACGTCTGCCTTGGCCTCTGTCCTGCTCCTTCCCAGCAGATACACCCCACACCCCCGCTTCCTCCTGGGTCTCCAGGGCAGCCACTCAGGGCTCCTAGATGACTGTCCTCTAACCATTCACACAGTGAACCAATGCTTACCACGGGCCTTTATGTACTAGGCATGGGACACTGAGTCCTGTCCCCACATGCTAGGCATGGGGTAGGGGGTGGGGGTGGGCGGATAAAATAGAGCCGTGAGGACCAGCAGGAGTGCCGTGAGTCAGGGCACAGAGGAAGGCCCGATAGGGTAGATGCTTGAGCAGGAAAAGCAGGACAAGCACGGGCTCTGAGGCAGGGAAGGGCAGGCTGGGCAAGAGCTTGGCACGTGCAAAGGCCCTAAGGCTGGCACATGGGCTGCTGTAGCAGGTTGAAGTGTCTGCCCTAAAGGTATGCCCATCCAGAGCCTCTGACCATGACCTTATTTGGAATAAGGATCCTTGCAGGTGTGATCAGTTAAAATTAAAATGAGGTCATACTGGATTAATGTGAGACAGGTGTCCCCACAGGGCAGAGACAGACACACAGAGACAGACACACAGAGAAAAGGCCCCATGAGGATGAAAGCAGAGCCTGGAGAGATTTCTGCACCAGCCAAGGGACAAGAATGGCCAGAGACACCAGTAGTTGCGGAGGTGACAGCTTCCCTCCAGTGCCTTTGTGGGAGCGGGAGGCCTGATGGTGGGCTTCTGGCACCCAGAACTGAGAGGAAGTGCTGCTGTCTAAGCTGCCCAGTGTATGGTGCGCTATCCCGACAGCCCCAGAACAAACGTGGCATCTGTAGGGGAGGCTGGGGCATGGCCAAGGCCACCACAGTGCACGTGGGGAGTGACTGGCCTCAGCGAGGGCGCAACGGCATCTCTGTGCTGCAACCCTCCCCGGTGCCCCCAGCACCCCTGATGGGGCCACCCCAGCCACACTGAGCCCAGCCCCAGCCAAACTGCCCTTTTGCTACACCCACCTGCCCTAGGCACACAGCTCAGAGATCCGCCTGGGCTCCCGTGCCCGGCGCCCCACACCGCGTCCTCAGGGGCTCTCTGATGCTGCTTGTTCCCTCCTGCACCTGCTACACTCTGGGTGCTCCTGGCATCTCCTCTGTGCTGACTTCCCAAGCAGCATGATCTGCTGTCTCCTCCTCCAGGACGTCCTCCAGGCTCTCCAGGTAATGCCCAGTTCATCATCCTGCACTGGCCTTCAAGGAGCTTAATGCCCCCACACCCTCCTTGATCATTCGGGCCATCCTCTGACCCCATCCATGTCAGTCCCATGTGGGGTTCACCTTGTCCTTGCATGCGACAGGGACCAAGCACACAGGCAGACCCGGGAGGAGCGGCTCATGTCCAGACTGCTGGGGTGGTCCAGAGGACAGGCCGCAAGAGTCAGGAGGCACAGCACCCACTGGGCGTGTGACCCAGGCCTCTGCAGAGGAGGCAGAGAGGTTGACGCCTGACGGAGGTCCACACGTGAGGCCTGTGCGGGCAGGTCGGAGGGCCGAGGCTGCAACAGAGGCCCTGGTTCCTGATGACGGACAGCCTTGGCTCTCATATGCACATGCGTGTCAACCCTTGTGCCGCCAGGCCTCCCCCTCCCTCACAATCGGCAATTTACAGGGGAGGAAACCGAGACATCGAGAGCAGCACTGAGCAGAGGAACCGGCAGGGCTGGGACAGAACGGACCAAGGAGGGGCAGAGCCCAAGCAGGCAAGGGGCTGCCCAGGGTCTCCGGGCTCAGGGAGACCCCTGCAGCCAACAAGAGGCACCTGAACATGGTGCTTGGGGATGCCCCCCCCAAGGTGCAAGCCTCAGACGATGGCACCGACTGGAGTTGCATAACAGGCAGGTGGGGATACAGGGACACATTCACTCGCTGCCTGTCCAAGGACGATGCCTCAGGGGACCTCAGGGCTCAGAGCAGCCCCGTGAGAGGCTCCCCCAGTCCTGCCTGGATCAGCAGGACGCCTCCTCTTCACCTCCCTGTCCACAAAAGCCACACGTGAGGTCCAGGGCTGGCACTCACCCTGTGACAGCCACACACAAAGCCCAAGGCTGGCACTCACCCTGTTAAAGCGCTTGGCTTGGAAGAGATGGCCGTTGGCGCGGTAGAGCTTCCTCCATCTTCTGGCTCCCCGGCGGTAGATGGATTCTAGAAAGGCGGCGAAAAGGCGTCAAAAACCAGCGCTGTGGCCACTAGCCCACTCCCCCTGCCAGGCACAGACGGGACAGGCCACTCCCATGCCAGCGGCTGAGGGCCGCCGCCAGTCACGGAAAGCCAGAGCCGGGTGATGGCGTCCCATGGCTCCCTGTCTCTCCACATACGAGGCTCATGTCACAGCCGTGGCTGCGGGAGACGAGGCCTGGGAAAGGATGGAGCCGGCGTCCGCGGGGCAGCGGAAACCACCCCGGGGCCAGTGCTCACTGACCGCCACGCTGAAGAGCCAGCCTGGCCGCAGCACCAGGCCATGTGTCCTCTGCCTGCCTTCCTGCCCGCCTCCTTCCCCCAGGGAAGCTGGGCCTTTCTTCCACACGGGGCACACTCCACACTGGCCGGGACGCTTACACAGAAATGCCCGAGGAGGAAGCGTGGATGCCAGACTGGAATCCACGGTCGGCTGGGTGGAAACAATCATGACATCATCAATTCCTCAGCCCGTGGCCTGCTGGCTGGCCTCCACTCACTTAGCCATCAGGGTGGAAGGAAAGCCAGACCCAAGGGGCACAAAACATGACTATCCTAGCATCGGTCAATAACACACAAGCGCGAGGAAGAATGCTGCCCGTTAAAGCCATCACCTGACCACCAGCCTTGACCTTCCTCTAAAACACTTCACCTGGCCACTCTGAACGCTCTGAAACCAACACGTGTGAAAACAGAACTCACAGCACTCGCTGCACAAGGGGTAGCTTTGTGCTTTGATGAGACTCCCCAGTGAAAGCTACTTTCATGCCTAACGAGAGTGTCCAAGGTGGAAACTGTAACGGAATGTTTTTAAACCAAGTAAATCACCAGCCTGGTTGACCCGCCAGACTCAGGCCACAGAGGCGGCAAACCCCGCCCTCTCTCTTTAATGGGAGGTTCAGGGTGAAAACAAGAAGTCAGGGTTCTGGGGGGGCGGGAGCCTGGGGGAACGTGGGCCCCATGGCCAGCAGCAGCCCAGCCCACCCCAGTCTCTGTGCAGGACCCGGCAAGCGGCCTCCAATGCCCCAAAGCGAGGTGTGGGCTTTGACGGAGGCTCACGTGTTGCCCAGTGACCCGTAAAGGCTTCCCGCCACAGGTAAGGCCCCCAGACTCACCACACCCCAGGCCCCAGGGAGGCACACACCCCTTGGTCAATCTGCCCTTGGCTCTCAGGAGCCCAAATGAGCCTCCACATGGCCCAGCCCACCCAGGAAGCCCGGCCACAGTGGGTCCCTGCTCCCAGGGTCCGCAGGTCTCACTGCTCCCTCATGGGGCACTCATGCCCCCGGGATGTCCCTGAAGAAAGGGAGGAGGGGCTGGGCGCAGTGGCTCAAGCCTGTAATCCCAGCACTTCGGGAGGTCGAGATGAGGGGATTGCTTGAGCCTTCAGGTTCGAGAAGAGCCTGGGCAACTTGGTGAGACCTCATTTCTACAATTAAAAAAAAATAGCCTAGCGCAGTAGCGCACGCCTGTAGTTCCAGCTACTTGGAAGGCTGAGGCAGAAGGATGGTCTGAGCCCAGCAGGTCGACGCTGGGGTGGCTGTGAGTGTGCTACTGTACTCCAGCTTGGGTGATGGAATGAGATTCCAACCCTCCCAGAAGAAAGAAAGGGAGGAGGGTGTGGAGTGACAGGGTCAGACTGGCGGGGCCTCAGAGCCAGAGTGCACAGCAGTGTTGCCCTGCCACGGGAAATCAAATCAGCCCACTGGGTGTCCTCCCAAACCTACGAGCTGTGAGAGGTCAGGCGACTCGACAACATGCAGCAGAAGGTAAGGCCTGCCGGGGACCCCAGGATGGACAGACTCCCCAGTGGGATTAGATAGAGCCTGGCGTGAGCCCATCCCCGGGGCCCCTGCTGGGACGGGCAAGTGTGTGCCCAACTCCCTACGTGGAAGCCTCGATCCCCGATATGGCTGGGCCTGGAGACAGGCCTCTCAGGAGGCAATTAAGGTTAAGTGAGGCCAGGTGGGTATGGCCTTGACTCCATGGGACTGGGGTCCTTATGGGAGACACCATGGCACTCTGACTCACAGACCCTCTCTGCCACATGAGCCACAACAAGAGGGTGCCACCCGCAGGCTGTGGTGAGGCCTCAGGGAACCACTGCTACCTACGCCTTGACCTCGACGCCCTGTCATTTCTCAGGGATCGGTGTGTGGCATTTGTCCCAGCAGCCTGGATGGACTAAGACACCCTCATGCCACAAACACTTGGCCCCTCATAAAATAAGGACGTGACTGCGAGTGACAAAATGACAGAAACCTAGAAGACGCTGCAGGAGGAGACCTCAGCTACCCCTAAGGATGTTCTCAGGACTGGAAAGGCATGAGTTGAAAGGAGGTGGGGCCCATGCAAGGGAGGGTATGTCCCCTCGGAGTCCCCTGGGGCACAACAGACAGGCCACACCCTCTAGGTCATCTAAAAGCACCTGGATGTCTGTAACCAATAATGAGCAAGCATCAAAACAGGAACGAGGGCCATACATGTTTCCTTGGGAGGGAAGGGGAGACAAGACGGAGTCTGCCAGGACACGCCTCATGTGACCAGGGACCCGCCATGGCTGGCACCTCTTGCACCCATGGGGCAGCCCAGCTCCCAAGACCGCAACACGGGAAAGGATGGGTTCCCGGGGTCATCGCTTCTCCTGGAGGGTCTACGACGGCTCGAAACTGCTTGGGAAGAGGAACGTGTGCCCCCCACGGCCCGGCAGCCCCACAGCTCCTCACAGGCTCTGAATGGCCAAGAACATCCGATGGCCCTGAGCCTTGTGGACGAGAGAATGGGCGAATCAACAGTACGTGGCATCCAATGGCACATGGGCTGCAGCAGAGCCCAAGTGCATCTCTGGGCCAGCAAATGTGACACCATGGCTGTATAGCCAGGCAACATGTGACTGGACGTGTAGTTACAGAAGATACAGTCACAGGACACAAATGCTCCAGCAGGTGAGTAACCGACTCCACACTCGGGGCGGCTGCAGGGCGGCACACAGGCTAGGTGGGTGGCCCGCTGGTCCAGACGCTTTGTGGCGGACAGGAGCCCCTGTTCCGGGTGTGCGTCAAACAGCACATGCACCGACACATAATAATGAGAACTGCAGACATGAGCGGCAGAGCCACCCAGGATTGTGCCACCATGTCCCTCGTCACGTCCTCAGGGGCCTCAGCTCAGTTCCGTGATGTGGATTCATTCTGAACTTTGTTGGGGAGGGGAGAGGTGAATTTTGTTTCAATACAGTAGACCAGAATTTTAAAAGGGACCAAAGAGCTCTGAGCCTGCATGGAACCCCTGCGGCTTCCCCACCAGGACGTGGCCAGCATCCCTTCTGCCCACTCATGCATGGTCTGAGGTGGATGTGAGTCGCAGCAGGTGGGCTGGAACAAGGAGTGATGGGGACAGATATCACGCCACTCTCCGAGACAGAAACATGGTGAACGGGAGAGCGCAGTGTGAAGACAAGGCAGTGAGGCCCTCCCCTCCAGCCACTGTGTGCTGGACGGCCCACACGCACGTGGCAGCCTCCTCGGGGAAGGTCGGGGCCTGCCGTCCCAGGAGAGACTTTCACATGAGGAGAAGGAAGACTGTGCAACTGCCTTTACTTGCAGACCAAGTGTGGCTCAGGAGAGGCATGAGGCACCAAGCCGACACGCTGTGAGCCTGTGGTGAGTCATTTCTTATGTCCGCTTGGCTGGGTCACGATGTCTAGATATGTGGTCAAATAGGACTCTAGATGCTTTTGGGAGGGGCACAGGTGGCCCTCCATCCTGAGGGTGGTCTCACCCAGCTGCTGAAGGCCCAAGGGAACGCAGGGCAGGGACCCTGAGCATGGGGGCTGCCGCACAGATGGCCTGCCAGCTGCCCTGGGCCACGGTCCTCCCAGCCTGGAATCCGCCCAGCCAGTTCCACAGGATACACCTCCCCACACATCCCAAGGTCCCTGACGAACACGGGGTCTCAAAGGAGGTTCCGGCCTGCACGCACCTCCCATTCTCCTCTCTCCTCCTCGCCCCAAAACAGAGGCCCCTGGAAAGGCCCATTCAGAGCACTCCACCCTGGGGATCCTGGTGGGCTCGATGCCCAGCACTCCCGGCACCTGAGTGCTAGCTTGGGCAGTATTGAGGAGCCCTCAGGGTGCCCGATCCTTGCTCAGCTACCCCTGGGAAGCAGGGGCTAGGGAGCCCCAGGCGTCCAAAGAAGGGCTGGGCACCCTTCACCGGGAAACACACTTTTTGTTCTGGGACAATGTTAGACGCACAGGGATTGCAGAGACCATGCAGGAAGTCCCTAGTGCCCTGCAATGTTCCAGGCTGCAACCAGCCTGTGCCACCCTCATCACAATGACACAAAGCCTGGCGCCTCCTAGAACCTCGGCTCTGGGCCCTCATCATCTTTTTTTGTTTGTTTGTTTGTTTTTGAGTCGGAGTCTCACTCTGTCACCCAGACTGAAGTGCAGTGGCCGCTCCTGGCCACCACAGCCTCGACCTGCTGGGTTCCGGCAATCCTTCCGCCTCAGCCTTCCAAGTAGCTGGAACTATAGGTGCGTGCTACCAAGTCCGGCTAATTTTTTGATATGCTGTAGAGATGAGGTCCCGCCAAGTTGCCCAGGCTGTTCCCGAACTGATGGGCTCAGGCAATTTGCTCACCTCAGCCTCCCAAAGTCCTGGAATTACAGGCTGAGCCACTGAGCCCGGCTCTCATCATCTTTTTTAGTTAGTCTTTTCTATTTTTTTTGAGTTAGAGTCTCACTCCATTGCCCAGGCTAGAGTGCAGTGGCACGCTCATGGACACCCTAACGTGAACCTGCTGGGCTCAGGCAATTCTTCCACCTCAGTCTTCCAAGTAGCTGGAACTATAGGTGCGTGCTACCAAGTCCGGCTAATTTTTTGATATGCTGTAGAGATGAGGTCCCGCCAAGTTGCCCAGGCTGTTCCCGAACTGATGGGCTCAGGCAATTTGCTCACCTCAGCCTCCCAAAGTCCTGGAATTACAGGCTGAGCCACTGAGCCCGGCTCTCATCATCTTTTTTAGTTAGTCTTTTCTATTTTTTTTGAGTTAGAGTCTCACTCCATTGCCCAGGCTAGAGTGCAGTGGCACGCTCATGGACACCCTAACGTGAACCTGCTGGGCTCAGGCAATTCTTCCACCTCAGTCTTCCAAGTAGCTGGAACTATAGGTGCGTGCTACCAAGTCCGGCTAATTTTTTGATATGCTGTAGAGATGAGGTCCCGCCAAGTTGCCCAGGCTGTTCCCGAACTGATGGGCTCAGGCAATTTGCTCACCTCAGCCTCCCAAAGTCCTGGAATTACAGGCTGAGCCACTGAGCCCGGCTCTCATCATCTTTTTTAGTTAGTCTTTTCTATTTTTTTTGAGTTAGAGTCTCACTCCATTGCCCAGGCTAGAGTGCAGTGGCACGCTCATGGACACCCTAACGTGAACCTGCTGGGCTCAGGCAATTCTTCCACCTCAGTCTTCCAAGTAGCTGGAACTATAGGTGCGTGCTACCAAGTCCGGCTAATTTTTTGATATGCTGTAGAGATGAGGTCCCGCCAAGTTGCCCAGGCTGTTCCCGAACTGATGGGCTCAGGCAATTTGCTCACCTCAGCCTCCCAAAGTCCTGGAATTACAGGCTGAGCCACTGAGCCCGGCTCTCATCATCTTTTTTAGTTAGTCTTTTCTATTTTTTTTGAGTTAGAGTCTCACTCCATTGCCCAGGCTAGAGTGCAGTGGCACGCTCATGGACACCCTAACGTGAACCTGCTGGGCTCAGGCAATTCTTCCACCTCAGTCTTCCAAGTAGCTGGAACTATAGGTGCGTGCTACCAAGTCCGGCTAATTTTTTGATATGCTGTAGAGATGAGGTCCCGCCAAGTTGCCCAGGCTGTTCCCGAACTGATGGGCTCAGGCAATTTGCTCACCTCAGCCTCCCAAAGTCCTGGAATTACAGGCTGAGCCACTGAGCCCGGCTCTCATCATCTTTTTTAGTTAGTCTTTTCTATTTTTTTTGAGTTAGAGTCTCACTCCATTGCCCAGGCTAGAGTGCAGTGGCACGCTCATGGACACCCTAACGTGAACCTGCTGGGCTCAGGCAATTCTTCCACCTCAGTCTTCCAAGTAGCTGGAACTATAGGTGCGTGCTACCAAGTCCGGCTAATTTTTTGATATGCTGTAGAGATGAGGTCCCGCCAAGTTGCCCAGGCTGTTCCCGAACTGATGGGCTCAGGCAATTTGCTCACCTCAGCCTCCCAAAGTACTGGGATTACAGACTTGAGCCACCGCACCCGGCCAGTCAGTCATTTTTTAGGACAGCTTTAGACATGTGGGAAGACTGCATTGGCGAGTTCCCACAGAGCCGTGCGGTGCCATCCTCAGCTCCCTACCCGTGGCTTGTATCATGATCTTTTTTTTTTTTTAATAAGGGGGACGGCAGATTGCGACTCCCAGGCATCCCGCAAAGTAGGCGGGTCACCTTAGGGGCAACCTTTACCCACTCAAAAATTCGTCTCACATTAGCAGTGAGAATTCGGGCATCACTTCGAATCATTATTTTCTTCACTCATAAGTTTAAGGCATCATATCATGATCTTGACATGTCCTCAGCAGAGTCCCTGCTCTTCCTTGGTCTCTCCTCAGTCTCACCAACTATCTCTGTTGCCCCAGACCCCACCCAGGACGCCATGTGACATTTCGCCGTCCTGCCTCAGTGGGCTCTACGTGGCTGTAGCACGTTGAGGTGCTGGTCATGTGTGCACACAACGCCCCTCACAGGCCCAGTCTGATACTTCTCTTCTGGCAGGACAGGCATGTGGCCTCCCAAGCGTCCAAATCAACAAAGCGCCTTCCAAACCTCGGCCAATTTACTCAAAGGCGGGCCCAAGCACCTGGAGGTTGTCCACAGAGTTTCACCCACTGTGAGGGCTGTGGGCATCAATGCACCCCCTGCTCAAGCCAGTCACATTTTCAGAATTTGGGTTTTTGCCCTGAAAGCCCCATTCCTGACCTAAGCGACAGCTGGCAGCATTGCAGAAGAAGATGGGTGTGGCACTGAGCCCTTTTGGGGGGATGGTGCTCTGGGACACCCCAGCCCCTGCTACCCCCAGCAAGGGAGGCCGTGTGTCACCTCCATGGAAGAGGGTCTCAAAGCCAAGCCTGGGTTCTGAAACCCTCTTGGGGGGAGTCCCAGGGGGGGTCTCCACTGATATTCCACACATAGTGGACAGCACAACTGCAGTGGGTCATGTGAGCTCGGCTGGGGACAGAGCCTGGGCTCTGGGGGCTGAGCTGGCTGGACATCACGTGCTACAGGCTTCTTCCATCACCCTCATGGGCTGTGCGCCATTCCCTTCCAGCCTTACCTTGACAACCCCCAGGAGCTCTGGTTTGTCCCTGGGACTCTATAATGAGGGTGGCCACAGGAATGCCAATGAGCCCTGTTTCCATGGCAATCCAGCATCTCGAGCATGCTGATAAGGTGAAGAAAACACATTTCAAAAGGCCAAGCTCAGCGTGGCAGGTGGCTGAGGGGCCACGGCACCCACCCTGACATGCGTGGGATGTGCCGAATGCCCAGCAGCAAGCCAGGTGGTGCTGGGGCCTTCCTTGTTGCTGGACATGGCCCTGCATGGGGTGCCCAGCACCGCACACAGCAATGCCATGGGACGGCACTGCAGTGCCCGGGATGGGGGTGGGGGAATGGCACAGGCAGCAGTCAAGGCCTGTGGACAACCTTCTGTGGTGGTCACAGGTCACAGAGCCAGTGAGGCACCCTCAGGCCAAGGGGCCCCCCGGAGCTGGGGCGCGGCTGTCACCGAGGGTGCAGGCAGAGTAGGTGTCAACACCTCTGGGCTGGTTTCCCCCTGGGCAGCAGGTTCCAGTGGGTTCTCAGCCCCAGGAGGGGGGGTGGTCTCCGCAGTGCTGGTCCAATGCCCATGCACGCTAGACAGACAGGACACGAAACAGCCACGTTCACGAATGCCGTGTCTCCAGGGGGACGTCTTGAGCCACATGTGACCACACACAGGAGCTGGGACTTCGGGTGGAACACCTCACTCTGCTTGGTCAGTCATCAGGGCACAAAGCAGCCTGCACCCTCAGCCCTGGGCACACGGCCACGCTGGCTGGGCTGCAGGGGGACGTGGGGAGCACGGCCATGGAGTCACAAAGCAGTGCTTGCCACACACAGTCCTGGTGCCCACCTCAGCCTCACCACACATGCGCCAGGGCTTGCCATGCATGCCAGGCCTGGATGCCCCGGGAGAATGAGAACCCCGGGCTCCCTCTACTCCAAGGGTCACACCGGTCACACGGGCTCATCCCAGGTGCTCAGAGCAGTGACAGGCAGGGTGTGGGGAGGGTGAGCTCCGGCCAGGACCTGAGGGTGAGCAGGCCGGGGAGGCGCGGCCTTGCCCCATCCAAGGGACCGTCCCAGATCGCAAGCCTGCAACTCAAATGTCATTTTTCTGCCCACTGACGTATCTCCCTATGGAAGATGCGATTTAGAGCATGCTAGGCTTCCAAAGGTGACGGGAGAATGACTAAAATCACAACAGCACACCCAGAAAGAAGCCTGAGTGCCCACTGCAGTGGGAAGCGAATGGCGGGGCAGGGAAGGGGTCTGTTTCAGGAAGGGCAGCCAGAGCCCTGACCCCTGTGGGGGCAGCACCCCACCCTGCCCCCACAGGCCACAGGGAGACCACACAAGAGCTAGAGAGAGAACAGAAGAGACGCAGCCAGGCACGACTGGTCAGTGTGGCTGCGAGTTCTGCTAACGTCCGTCCCTTCACATCCAGGCAGGAGGGCGCACAGGGAGGGCAGGAAGAGTCAGGCACTGTGGGAGCTAAGGACAGACCACACAGGCACAAGGGAGACTTACGGTGCCGAGGGCCACAGGGGGACAGCTGAGAAGCCCAGGAGGGACGGGCAGCACATCCCTGGCACGACACACTGACACGGGGCATTAACCAAGTGACCACAGCCCTTGGGGGGCCATGGGACAGCAACTCCAGGTGGTGGAAACATGGCCTCTGCCACGCCCCAGGGTGTGCGGCCTCTGTCCGGGTAGTCCTGGTGTCCCCATCCCTGGGCTTGCTTGCTTGGAGTCTCAACCGATCAGAGAGGGCATTCCGCAGTGACACCATGGCCCGGGCAGACACGTGGTCAACGTGGCCCGAGCAGGCCGAAGAGAGTGATGTGTGGGCTACGGACACGTTAGGGTGATCCGCCCATTTCAGCCTAAACAGTCGTGGGCCCCTGTGCAGCTGACCACGCCACACAGCAGCACTGGGACTGATTCTGAAGCTGATGTCTTTAGGGATATACATGGGGCCTTGCCCGCTGAGGAACCCTCCCACTGAGGAAGCAGACAGGCCTTGGCATCCGTGTCATGGGGTCTCGTGTGGGTGGGGGCAGGAGCCACGCTGGGGAAACACGGGCTGCAGGACTCTGCATGGTGCCGCCTGGGGGTGGGTCTGCAGACTGGGCACCTGTGTGAGTTCTCTTGCCAACGCCTCCTCTGTGGCCCAAATGAACATCAAGAGATGTGCTCTGTGAGGTCACCACAGTAAAGGCGGACAACCATACTGCCGGCAATGGGAAAGCAGTTACGCAAATCCCAGAATAGCCGGGTTGGGGAAAGGAGGCGGGGCTTCATGTCAGCCTGAAAGCACCTGACGGGCCTGTCCAGGGGGCAGAGCTCAGTGTGAACGGGAGGTCAAGGCTGGACATGGACAGCGCATCGTGCCACGGACAGCTAGGGCCCTGAGCAAGCCTGGCTTGGAAAATCCCCATGCTGTGGCTTCAAGCTTGAGCCTCTTTCAGAGAACTGATTTACTCCGCCTGTGGTCCCAGCTACTTGGAGGCTGAGGTGGGAGGATGCCTTGAGCCCAGAGGCCGAGGCTGAAGTGAGCCATGATCCTGTCACTGCACTCCAGCCTGGGTGACAGAGTGAGACCCTGAC
The DNA here is from genome assembly GCF_000164805.1 of Carlito syrichta. Lineage (NCBI taxonomy): Eukaryota > Metazoa > Chordata > Mammalia > Primates > Tarsiidae > Carlito > Carlito syrichta. The sequence goes on from NW_007087014.1 coordinate 121,198, forward strand.
TCTAAAAGACAAAAACCAAGAAGCAAGAGACATTGGTGAACACTGACGTACACCAGCATCCAAGAAGTTCGTTGCAAATGAATTCATACTGAGGAGAGCTCACTTCTCTGTGGGAGTTGTTCTTTATGGATTCACGAAAACAACAACAAAGCACAATGACAACAAGGTGTCCGAGCACCTGCCACCCTCCACTGGGCGTGACAGGGCCGAGGCCACGGTCGCCAGCACACAGAGGACCAACCCAGGGGAACGGGGCCACTGTGATGAAGTCGGCCCAAGTGAAAGCTCAGCCAGAACTTGAGCCACGGGATGAGTGTTGCTGAGGAACCAGTCGGAACACTGGCACGGCTGCAGGTGCCACCCTGCTCCCAGGGACAGTGGCGGTGGCTGGACAGCAAAAGCAGGACCTGTGCTGGAGGCCGGACGAGGGAGGCTGAGAGAGGCGCTGGCGAGGCCACCACGGGCTGGGTCTCTGCGGGCCACCCAGAAGGCGAGGCCGAGAGCTTACGGCTTTCTTATCGGAGACAAAACTGAGGAGTTGTCCTCGGCCACTCAGGCTGCCACGGGAGACCCCAGTACTGAAAGAGTCAGAGACTCCTGTTCTGGGGCGCTCCCCTGGCCCGCAGAAGGCAGCCCTGTCATCATGTCCCCCCTGTGGTAGATGGGACGCGAGGGCAGTCTCTGGGGTCTCTTCTTAGGGCACCAGTTTGCCGTGAGGGCTCCGCTCCCACCAACACGACCCTCGTCACCTGCCAGAAACTTCCTTTCCATGTACTGTCACACGGGCTTTGGGGCTTCGACACTTGGGGGTCATGGACAACCAGGCCATGACTCTCCACCTGACACCCCGGGAGACACACAGCTGGCTTGATGTGGTGGGCTCATGGCTAGAGGGCGATCTGCCCTGGAATGAGCCGTGCCTTGGGGCTCAGCCACTTCCAATTTAGACGAGACTCTGGGAGTTTATACTGGCTGGAGGTGAGACTTCTGGGGCTGCTGGGATGTCACGTATGTGTTCTGCATGTGAGGAGGACAGAGGATGGATGTTCTCACTCCAAAGGGAGAAAGAGAAGGAAGAAGGAGTGATGGGTCCCCACCAAGTCCAACACTCAGTAAGACACGTCCCATGTCTCAAGGCTCAAATCACTCTCAGGTGGGTGCTCTGCCCTCTGGGTGCGTGGAGGAGGGGCAGCCCTGCCCACGCAGCCCTCCAAGATCCCAAGAAGAGGCTGCCATGGAGGGACAGACCTGGATCTCAGTGCGTCCTCTTCCTGTGAAGCGCTTGATGAACCCTGAACTGCACAAGCTCCAGACGAGAGATCAACAGATAAAGCAAAACAAGGTGAGCGAGGCCAAGATTCTGGCTAACACGGTAGTGAGGAGACACAGAGACTGGGGTCCTAGTGAACCCCAGACTTTCTCATTGAGGTTCCTCAAAGAGATGGGTCCTGCATCAAGGAAGACAAGAACTAGACCAGCCTTACCTGAATCAAGGTGATCCAGTCACACCCCATCAGCCAGAGAAAGTGAAATCATCCCATAGGAAAATCACTCAGCCATCCCGTTATGCTTTTCAAGGAAATGTCTGATATTCAATCAAAAACCACTGGGTGGGCCAACCAACAGGTGTATATGACCGAACAGTCCACAAAGACTCGCAAGTGACTCAGATGCTCAAAGTGTATTTCAGAAGATGGGTGGCGTGAGAGACCGCACCGTATACGGGACCTGAAAAAAGACTCGCAGGAAATCCTGGAGGGCAAATGAAATGAGTAACATGGCGGCAGGTTTAAGAGCAGATCAGATGAAGCAAGAGACATCAAGTGGAAAAGACCCAGATAGAAGCAGGACAGAAGAAGCCCAGGAAAGAGGGCACAGGAGACATGGTTGTGGCCCAGGCTAGGCAGTATTGAAGACACAGGCTGGTGCTCTCCTGGAAAGATGAGACACGGTGTGGCCGGCTAGGAAGCTCCACAGCCAGAACAGCCCTCTCCTCCACAGACTACTGCAGAGGAAGGAAAGGCATTTTCAGGAAGAACTGGGGGGAACAGGGAGACCCTCATCTCCCAGAGCGGCAAGGTAGGTAGGGACTCTGAGTGAGAGAGCCCTGCCTCTGCCAGAAGAAAACTCCTACCTGCCTGCCACGACCCCACACCAGCAGACATACTTCCAAAAGGAAGGCAGAAGAAAGACACTTCCCCCAATCAGCTATCAGCAAGTGTGCACTGAAAGAAATACTAGGCTGAGTGCACGATACACCTGGAGTCCCAGCTACTCGGGAGGCTGATGTGGGAGAATCATGTGAGTTCAGGAGTTCGAGTCTAGGCTGGGCATCATCGCAAGACCCAAAGGGAGTATTTCAAACAGAAGGAAGACTATTTCAGGATGTGCAGGAAGACACAAAGCCTCTCTGGAGGGTAGGCCGGCAGGTAAAGCTGAAGGGATGCTCCTGAAAGCAGCACCAACACAAACACCTCCCGGGCAGGTCTACACGCGTGTGGAGTTTACGTCTACGATGACAGCAACAGTGGCAAAACCACAGCATCAAGGAGCAGCAAAGGAATAAACAGAATTAATGTGTTCTAAGGTTTCTGCCTTTTCTGGGAAGCGCAGAACTACTGGTTCAAGCTCCATTCCATGGGTGTGTCACCACTGCGGTTTCTAAGGCAGCATTAACAGAGCACGTTCTAAAAAAGAATCACTTAATAAAGCCAACAAAAGGAAGGAAAATGGAATTCAGACACGTGCCTCAACCACAAGAAGGCAAGATAGGAAGCGACAGACAGGACTGACGTAGAACGTAGAGAGGGCGACAGGTTACACAGCAAGAGCCGACGTGACACGGGTGTGAGTGCACACCCCGCTTCATCTGAAAGGAGCATTTTCAGACCGGGGCGAAAACACCCTTTAAGCTCTGCCTGGAAGAGCCATCTGCAAAACACGACGTGGCAAAGTTGAAAGTGATGGCATACATCGACAGGCCACACAGACCCTGAGTCCGCATCCCCACACACAGCAGGGTGATCATACGTACGTCACGCCAATGAGCCTGGTGGCAACAAGACTTTTCATGTTAAAGAGCAACATGTCATGAGGATGAAAGTATCAACCCAAAGACAGAAAGTGATCCCCAATCTGTCTGTGCCTTATACAGGACAAAACGCATGAAGAAAAACTAACGATATTATGAGGGGCAACAGACAAACCCACAATTCAAGCTGGATAGAGTTAGCACATCCTTCTCAGTAAGTGACACAGGAAGCAGATCAAAAAGAAAAAGATACAGAAAGATTTGGCCACGATTAACGTGAGTGCACTCATCAGAACGGTACCCAGCAAGGCAGAGTACACCGTGGATGTGCATGCGACATGCACTCAAGAGGGTCATGTGCTGGGTCACGGAGTGGTCTCCTCAGGTCTTAAGAGAAGATGAGAACTGACAGAGTGTGTTCTCGGCCCACAGCGTCATAAAGGTAAAAATCACACCGAGAAAGGTAACCCGAGTAGTTCCCAAATGATTGGAGGGTAAATAATAGACATCTAAATTACCCGTGGGTCAAAGAAGGAAAGAAAGAAGATTAAAGTATTTTCTTCCTTTCTTAAATCAGGGTCTCGGTCTGTCACCCCAGCCGGAGTGCAGTGGCACAATCACGGCTCACCGCAGTCTTGACCTCCTGGGCTCAGGAGATCCTTCCACCTCGGCCTCCCACTAGCTGGGACGACAAGCATGTGCCACCGCGCATGGTTAACTTTTTGATTTTGTCTTGCTATGTTACCCAGGCTGGTCTCAAATGCCTGGACTCAAGCAATTTTCCCACCTTGGCTTTCCAAAGTGCCCGGTCCCTGTCCATTTTTAACAAATACATTTCTTTGGTAGAAAAGTTTACTGAAGAACAGCATTCATAGCAACCTTGCAGCACGCGAGGATGACGCAGCGGCAACACGTGACATGCTCTCATGGTTATAGATTTTCTGGCCCTTAAAGCAATATTTCTGGACTACAGGGCAGAAGCAGCAGACCGGGACTGGACTTCAGCAGTGGTTTGTGAGGATGTACCTCCTTGTGCAAAATGTTGTCTACGCCAGCTTCCTTGAACAGCCTTCGAACCAGCTCCCACCTCCAGTCAAGGAGAGGGGGGATCACCCCAGAAGTCCCCAGCCCAGAGGCTGACAGTTTAGGCCAATGGTAACAGAAGATGTAGAGATCGACAGTTCTGTGGCTCTGCATTTCTGTTTCATGCTAAAAGCCAAAGACAAGGTGCCCTGACCCTCCTGGGCCTGTCGCTCTGGAATCCGCTTTTCGTCCTGTTAGCCTGGCGCTCCTCCCAAGGGATAGGGGACCCCAGCCCTCCCAGGCAGAGGCCTCTCGCAGGTGCTTGAGTCCGACTCCCCTGCAGCAAGCCCAGTAGGTGTTCCATCTACCTGGCTGTCTCTAGTGCATATGCTGGGCGTCAGAGTGGGCCAGGCCACCAGCAAGAGCCAGTCATGTCCTGGCAGGCCTGTATCTCTTTGCACACTCACAGCTCCCGTTTACACGAATCAGAGTTTCAATCCTGCAACCCCCAAGGGCTTTTGATGTGTGCCCAGGGGGTCACTCAAGTCAGCTGCCCGTCTTGCAATTTTTTCTTTGAGTCAGGGTCTCATTCTGTGCCCCGGTTAGAATGCAACGGCACAATCACGGCTCACCACAGCCTTGAACTCCAGAGTTCAAGTGATTTCCTGCCTCAGCCTCCCAAGTAGCTGGGACTACAGACATATACCACCATGCCAAGTTAATTTTACTATTTTTTTTGTAGAGATCAGATGTAGCTGTGTTGCCCAGGCTGATCTCAAACTCCTGGGCTCAAGCAATCCTCCTGCTTCAGCCTCCCAAAGTGCCCGGCTCTGACTTGAGAGTTCTGCATCTCCTGTGATCACAAGTCATGTTGGCTGTGGGAATCTACAGAAAAAGATGCCCTTCACCCAAAAGCTATGTGTGAAGGTCAAGTCCCCGTCCCATCATTGCAGTCCTGTGTCACTATGTCTTCGGTAGGTCCTGAGGAAACCTCACTGATTCTGGAAGCCTCTTTCTTTTTTTTTTGAGTGGGAGTCTCACTCTGTCACCCAGACTGGAGTGCAGTGGCCGCTTCCGGCCACTGTAGCCTCGACCCACTGGGCTATGGCGATCCTTCCGCCTCAGCCTTCCGAGCAGCCGGAATTACAGGCGTGCGCTACCACGCCCGGCTGGAAGTCTCTTTCAAGCATTCTTTTGAAATTCTATTTTTATACATGAACCCTCAGGCTAGCCTAGTGGACATGACCTTGGACTTTCTTGACTACCCACTTAAGGAGCTCGTCAACAGACAAAGGAAAAAAAGGATCTGCTAAAACTCAGTACCACTCATGAACAAAACTTTCAACCAGGAATAAAATAAAGCCTCCCTAATTTGACGGGAGGGATTAACAAAAGAAAAAAATAACTCCGAAACTACAACCCTCATGGTGGAATTCTGAAAGCTTCCCCTTGCACCAGACACGAGAGGACGTGCTGTCACCGCTTCTGCCCCCCGGCGTTTTGGAGGATGAGCAGTGCCAGCGTCACAGGGCGACGGGCAAGCAGAGGCAGCAGCAGTGCTGCTCACTGACAAGACTGTGGGGTGCTGGGAGCCAGAGGGATCCGTGGCAGAATCGTAGGATGGGCGCGCGGAGCCAGCAAGGCTGCGAGCGGGAGGATGGCAGGCAACAACGAATTATGCTTCTCTAAACAGACAGAAAACCACAGGATGAGAACAATGGCACTTAACATGCTCCAAAGACAAAACGCCAGAGAAGCATCCTAACAAAAAACGTGCAGGACTTCTGCACGGAAGAACACAGAATGTTACCCAATGGGTTATTTAATGGCCTGAATACACATTCATGAACTAGAAGTTTCAATACTGCAAAGATGCCAGTTCTCCCATATTGATCTATATATTCAAGTGCAACACACACACACAAAACTTGATGGGATTGCACAATAAATAAGCCAATGGCAAAAGCTCTTTTTTTTGAGTTGGAGTCTCACTCTGTCACCCAGACTGGAGTGCAGTGGCCACTCCCGGCCACCTCAGCCTCGACCTGCTGGGCTCCGGCGATCCTTCCACCTCAGCTGTCTAAGTAGCTGGAACTACAGGCGCGCGCTACCACGCCCGGCTAATTTTTGATTTACTGTAGAGATGAGGTCTCGCCAAGTTGCCCAGGCAGGTCTCAAACCCGCGGGCTCAGGCAATCCACTCACCTCAGCCTCCCAAGGCGCGGGATTACAGGCTGAGCCACCGAGCCCGGTTGCAAAAAGCTTATTAATTAATGAGCCAATTTGTATGAAAATGTAAAAGGTCAAGAACAGCCGAGATCATCTCAAAGAAAAGCAAAACTGGAGGACACACAACCCAGTTATTAACGGTAATTATACAGTGGAACAAATGAAGACAGGAAGATACGGTGCCCGAGACTGACGGGATGGATATGGCAGAGGGGTCCCGTGCATGGCCAGGGTGCCTGTGGCACAGATGACAAGGCAGCAGGAACCCCTGTCCTGTTCATCAAAAGACACTCTCCATGAGAGGGAGGCAACACAGAGCCAGGGAAGACATCTATGATGCACAAATGCCCAAAGAACTCACTGCAAAACTTACAGTGGATGCCCAGGGTCCACAGCGAGATTAACATCCCAACTGAACGGCTTTTACACGAGCCACTTCTGAGTCGAGGCAAGAGACATGAACAGGCACCTTCATCACTAAGGAGGGTCCGAAGCAGCCCGAGCACTGGCTGATCAGCCTGACGGGAGCAAGGAGAGAGCGGGAAGGCCATGACCACCAGGTGCCACCTGCGCTGCTACATCTCCCTGAGTCTCCCTGTGATCTGTGAGCCCTTCTGGCAAGTTATGGAGCCCGAGGAGGGGGCGTGGCACCTCGATTTGTACCAGGTGGCCAGCAGTACAGGTGCTGACCCGGGAACTGTGACGGGCCCCTGCAGCCAGGCGTTGTGGGACTGAGCCTGGCAGCCCTGTGCTGACTCTGGGGAGTGTCAGAACTGAATTCCAAGACCTCCAGCTGGCGTCAGAACCAGCTGCTGTGTGGGAAAAACCCACATGACGGTGTTGGAAAAACAGTACAGGAAGTGTCAACTGGGACAACCACCTGAGACAAGGGGGCTCTGGCAAAGCGGGTCCTGCCCGCAGCCTGGAGCCTGTGCTCAACCTGGGCCCGCATGAGGGATGCGCCTGTGGACCACAGAAGCCACATGCGGTGTTTCCAGCAACATCACCCGCGGCAGCAAGACCCAGGACCCTGGGGCCCACCCAGGGAGGGTGGGAGACGAGAAGCCACCAGCCCGCCCAGCGGATGCCCCCCGACCTGCAGCTGAGACCAACAGGAAGTCCCTGGGAGGCCATACTTGGAAACGAGAGGGTCACGACCAAGACGCCTGCGGTGACACAGCCAGAGGGAGGGCAGTCACACTAGGGCACGCAGTGGCTCCACCCAGTGACATGACTGGTCAACCAGGCATATCCACAGCATGACACTCTGGACGCGCCCGTCCCATCAGCCAGGACACATGGGCAGTTGGCTTTGCAAAAACTCACAGAATGGAACACTCTCAATGCTACGCTTCGTAAGGTTTATTTAAATGTTTAAAAAGTTAAGAAAGAAAAAGACCAAAGGGATGGAGGTGCCGGGCTGGACGTCACTCCATCAGGAGCCACGCAGCCTCTCAGGGCTGTGGCCTGCCTGCTGAGCCACGAATCTGTTCTGGTCTGTCTTCTGTGTCTGCTCCCTAAGCCTAACTCCTGTGGTCCAGACTCCAAAGTCAACCTGCAGGAGCACTAGCTCTGCGAGTTAAACCACTTCCAGGGGCAAGTTGCACCCCTCACCACGTGCTGCATGTCACGTGCAGGAATACGGTCCCAGGAAGCACATGCTCCCCACGTGGCACACCTGCCCATGTCCGTCCACGCTCCCAGCCTCCACACACTGTGTCCTTCCCAGGAAAGGTGGGGGACAGTCCTCTGCTGCTCCTGTCTCCAGAGCGTCCCAAACGCTCCCACAACACACCCTGCAACACTGTGTCCAAGCCATGTTGCAGGCCACGTGTGCTCCACGGTGCCCGCGCCTCCTCCCCCATCAGCCCCATGGTGCCCTCGATGGCGGAGCCTAACTCCTGCTGCGGATGGGCCGGGCATACCACCCTTTCCCACGCTTGGACACCGTCATCTCCCCTCCGTCAAACACCAGGCTCTGGGCCCCATCTCCCTGTCAACACTGCAGCTGTGACCTCCCCCTCCACAGAACCTCTGTTCGGTCACCCCTCCAAGAACTGGACCACACTGTGTCTAGCCTCTGTCCCCACCTCCTTACTTGCCTCCCCAACCTTCTTCACACCATCTAGGCTGCCATAGGCTGCCAGAAGCACCATCACTGTCTGATATCAATAAAAAGGACAGAGGCATTGCCTACTGTACCAGGATGCGGATGAGCATGCTCACTCCATCCCAGGATGAAAGGACATGGGAGGGCTGCCTAGTTCCCCAGGCCTTAGGCGCCTTGTGCCCGCCGTCTCTGTGCTCCCAACTCCCTCTGGGTTGGGAGCATCTGACGCTGACCCCAAGTCACATCCCGGCACTGGCAGATATCCCAATCTCAGCCACCAGCTGCCTGGGACCCTCCATCAGGCAAACTCCGGCAGAGAACACGGGCCCCTCGGCTCGGCCTCCCCTAGAGGCCAGCAGGTGTGGGATAGACACCGGAACAGCAGCTGAGCGTGGTGTGCACCAGCACTTGGAAATCTGGAGGTGGGCAGTAAGAGAAGGTGACGGTCACCATGAGCCACCAAGCACGTGGGGAGGACAAAGAAGGGCAGTGGTCCTTCTGCCCCAGGTTTTGTTTGACAAGCTCGTATGTTAGAAACGTGCTCACGAGCCCAGGGGCCCCTAGAGTGACCAGCTGGGGCCATGCACTGCAGACCCCGGGCAGCGCCTGGCTGGGGCAGGAGGCCCCTCACGGCCATCTCTGCAGACCCAGCTCACCAACACAGAGAGCAGCTGCAATTCCAGTGAGTTCCGAAGCCTTTTCCTTCCCCTCTGTCAGTATCTAGCGATCCTGCCGCCCAGGGGTGGGAGGGCACGTCTATTCCTCATGCCCCAAGGGATGGCTACAACCCACAGCTCACCAAGATTCGCACAGCAGCAAGCACGGCGGCCACCAGGGGCCCGCAGCTGCCCCGACCCACGCCAAGTACTCCTGCCCCCACAGGGCTGCCTCCTGACCCCACGCAGAGACCTCCCAACCCCTCAGAACCGCCTCCTGGCCCCACACGGGGCCTCCTGACTCTCAGGCAGAAGGCGTGGCTGTGCTGTCTGTAGCTCATGTCATTAGGGCAGGGCCTCAGCTTCAACCCTGGAAGGACTGTGTACCGGGAGCAACTTAAGGGATCTGAAGTGATGCCCATTCCGCCTCCGGGCAGATACATGGAGTCCCAGCAGTGGATGCCAGCCCAAATGCCAGGAAGCAGTTCAGGAGGTAGAGGGAGGGGAAGGGAGCAGCCTCCGTGAAAGCAACATCCTGAGTCCCTCTCGGTGGCCTGGGAGCACCTGGGCCTGGAAGGTGTTCTGCAGCAAGACTCGGAGGCAGGTGACTCGCCCCTGGGGAGATGCCAGCCGAGCCGGTGAGCATGCGGGAAAGGCCCGGCCAGCACACATGCCCTTCTGAGCCCCCTGAGTGAAGTGTCACCCCCAACACGGGGAGTTCCCACCTTCTGACCACTGGGAAGCCCCCCAGTGGACACACAGGCAATCAGGAGGTTGCACACGTGTCCACACATGCTAACACCCCGAGACCAAGGTAAACCATGAGGTGCAGGGGTGGAGGGAAGGGTGCAGCGCTTGAGAGCGGGACACGGAAGGTCTGGCCAGGTGAGTTGAGGTTGGATAGTGAGTCAAGGGGGTCTGGACCGGCAGGTGAGTGTCCAAGACCCAGTGGTAGCAGCCCGGTGACAGAGCAAAGGTGGGGCTCTCGCACAGGTGAGCTGAGGTATGAAAGCCCTAGTGACTGTACACGGCGGGTGGCGGACGCCCACACTGCCCGGCCTCACCTGCCTGCCTTCCACCCCCACCTCATCTGGGAAGGGTCGGTTCCCTCCCTGCCTCCCACCTCCCACCTCCCCAAATGCCCAGGTGCCTCCTGGTCCTGAGAACTGGCTGCTCCATGCACCCCTCAAGCTGTATGCATCCATTCCACATCTCCAGGTTGTGGCCCAGGTGGTTGCATGAATGCTGAGTGCTCCCCGCCCTCTCCCCTACCACCTTGCAGGCTGGTCCATAACGTGGGGAGGATGAGAGTGAATTCTGCACCCGGGGCCAGGACGGACACAGCTCAGGCTCCCACACTGCAGTGGGCCAGCGCCCTCTCCACCTGGCGTGTGGTCGGGACTGCCTGTCCCGAGACTCTCACTCCAGTCCACATGACTCCTAGCCCACAGCGGACCACACCCAGCTGTGCCCAGGGGGTGCGATTAGTGAGTTTCGCATTCATACTCAGGGCTGATCCTTGGAAGAGTCCAGTGAGGAGGCATCACAGACTCCATGCACAGATGAGGGGACTGAGGCCACCTAAGGCCAATGGTCATCCCAGAGAGTCCCCGCCAGGCTCCCACCAGCCCCTCCATCTGGGTCCCTCTGCTGCCCCTGCTCCGGGAACCCCCAGCAGGGACCGAGATTCCCAGCACCATGTATCTGGAGCACCTACAGTTGGCTGGGCAGCTGCCAGAGAGGGCCACATCTACATGCGGGAGACTGTCACCTCTGTAGCAAAAGGGACCTTGAAGGCGGCATTCAGCGCAGGACCTCCAGGGGGAAGCCTCTCCTGGATTCTTAGGCACCGATGTGATCACAGGTCCGTGTCCGAGGGGAGGAGGAGACGGAGTGAAGACCGAGGTAAGAGCCACGGACCCCAACCCAACCCAGGATCGCAGCACCTCAGAGGCTGAAGGTGAGGAAGGCGGGCGTCCCCTGGAGCCAGCAGAGGGCACAGGCCAGCCCTGCCGCCGCTGCTCCATTTGGGACCCTGCCCGCCCTCCAGGGCCCTGGATGAACACATCAGCGTTGCTTTACGCCACCCAGTGGTGGCGGTTTGTTACAGCAACCACTGGAGACTAAGCCACGTCTGTCACCCAGGAGAGACAAAGGGGCAGGAGATACACAGGGCATGTCCACTAACCTCCGCTCACCCTGGGGCCACAAGACCTGCCTCTCCACAGCCAACAGGCAAGCTAGTCAAGGGACAGTGGCCTCCGTCAGGCTGCAGCAGGCAACCTCCCCCTTATGCTGACCCAGGGCAGACCCGGCAGCATCCACACGAGAGGCCCCCTCAGAGTCCCCCAACCCTGTGTGCCTGGGGCCGCCCACTCACCTAGACAGGAGAATGCAGCCCGATCTCCGGGAGTCACAGAGGCCAACGGGTGGTCCAGGGACTGGGGGTGCCTGCCCCAACCTGGAGATGTGGGTTGGATGCATACAGGGGTACATTGCGGGTGTACAACGGACAAGTGGGATGGATGTGCAGCATCCACATCCTGTGGCTCTAAGAGAACTCCAGAGCGTACACTGTGGCTCTGTGCCCAGGGAGGCCTCCTGGAGAAAACGGCTTGCAGCACAGTTGCGTTACTAAAGTCACTTCCCGCACGTGGACACGAGTCAGTTCATAAGCCGGTTACAGAGCCTGCCAGGGGCAGTGGCTGGCCCTCGCCAAGCAGACAGCCTCCCAGACAGCGTTGCACCTGGCAGCGTTGCACCAGGCCTTAGAGGGGCCTGGGAGGGTGCAGCGGGCTCTGGGGGCCTGTCCTCAGCCCCAAGAAACATCCTCGAGTTCCCTCAGTCCCAGTGTCTCCTTGGCATTTCCTCAGCAGCACCAATCCCCCCTTCCTTTGAAAGAAGCACAGCTCTATCCCAGCGAGAGTGCTCAGATTATAAGGGGAGTGGGAGTTCAGGGGGAGCAGGCACAGCCCTAGGGCGGAGCCCAGTCTAGGCCATCTGTCTGCATCCTTGGGTTCTGGACCCTTGAGTGAGGCAGGAGGACCTGCATTTTTAGGCTTCTTTCCTACAAAGTAGAGGAAAGAGTTCAAGAAGTTCCTAGGAATCTCACTGTCCAAAACAAACACACACAATAAAAAACTTGTAGCAGGCCTCAAAAGGTTTACATGAGAACCTGAGTAAAGTAAGTGTCTAAAAACTCAGCAGGAAAGCACAGGGCTGGGTCCAGGGACAGAAGAGAAGCTGGGGCCAGGGCAAAACACCCCCACCCCCCACAGGCTGGGCAGGAACAGTGGCCAGGAGGAGAAAGAAGAAGGAGGAGGGAAACTGGATAGCTATACCAAAGCCCCACCCACAGTCCGCCTCCAAGGAAAGGGACCCAGGGCCCAACAGTATCACAGTCCCCTGGGTAACACTGATGATGTGTCACTAGCTGCACTGATCCTACCACGGGCCTATTACCCGTCCATTACAGATCTGCGATAGGTCTACTATGCGTCTATCATGTACCCATGACGCACCTCTGCACACATCCAACCTATGTCTACCACGTTGTATCTCTCATCTACCCACAAAGCACCTCTGCTATGTACCCATTCCATGTCTAATATGCATCTATCATATGCCCATGATGCATCTCTGCTATGCACATCTACCATGTGTCTGTTATATACTCACTACTCACACGACACCCCATGCACCTACCCTGTGCCCCTTACACACCTGCCATGTGTCTGCCACGCATCCGTCGTGTGTCTACTGCACACTTGCTGTCTATTACACGCCCCTCCGTGTCTGCCACACACCTGCTATGTGTTTACTATGTACCCACTGTGTGTCTGATGCTGATCTAGACAGAGGATTCCTTCTGTTCTCTTGCGCCTCCCGGGAGGCAGGGGTGCCGGGTCGTAAGCCATGGCTGAGCTCCGCATCCGTCCTGGAACCCAAGCCCGTCGGTGCCTTCACCTTCAAGTCCAAAGCCCCAGCACGAGGTGTCGCGGTTGACGGAGCCATCACACACATACACCACGGACCCCCAGAGGCGATGAGACTCAGGACAGCGCCCTGCACAGCTGTGCCTTCCTGGAGCTCCTGTCTCACTGGGCCCGAGAGACCTCAGCACCCAGAGTTCCCATGCACTCAGCAACCATAATCCCCACTGGGAGAAGAGGGGCACGGGCAAGGCCTCCAGCCCTCGTCCACCCTGTTCTGCAGGAAGGGAACTAACTGAAGTTTGGATGCCAGACTCTGCTCTGGGCCCTGCAGCCAAACTCGGCAGGCGTCCCTGGGCTCACAGTCTCCACAGCTGAGCTAGAACGAATGCATGAACTCAACAAAACACACATGAAAACTCACGAGAACAAGGACCTTAGCAAGAGTGTCTCCCACCAGTGGTTATCCTCAGAGGCTCATAAAAGGTCAAGGGAAAGAAAGGGCTGGGAACCGGGTGGGGCCTCAGTGAGACCACCAGGGAGGAGGGGAGGGAGACGCCACTGACCTCCCCCTAAGAGGGCTTGGCTGGGCACATTTAGATTTCTCGAATCCCATCTGGGGCTCAGAGCAGTTTTTGCAACTAAACACACACAAGGAGCCATCCCCTTGACATTCAGCCTTCTGAAGGGTGTAAGAATGTCCTGGGCTGTCCCCTGCTGTCACAACTGAAATCAGATGTGGGGACTCACACATCACAAAGGGATGAGGCCAGGCCCTGGAGGGTCCTGCAGACCCCTCAGTCTCCCCCTACAAGGTGGAATCATCCTAACGCCCAGCTCACTCTAGACACAATACAGAAAGTCAGATGGGAGGAAGGAAGAAACCTGGCCAGAGCCCCAGGCCACAGGAAAAGGGCAGGCCGGGTGGTTGGCCTCCATGTCCTCTAGGAAGGCACATGCATCAATCATGGGCATGCATCAGCCAGACAGAAGAACACAGTCCTGGTTTCAGGAACGTCCAGCAAGACCACATCCCCTGAGTAAGATGCCCACACAGAGGCCTCTGCAGACCCCAACTGGCCAGGGCAGGGCTAGCCTTGATGGCCTCGAGAGACACTGCCTGCTGTGTCCCCGGTTCTGGGCCTCACCAGTGACACGGGTCCCAACACACATGTGGGAAACTGAGGCACAGCAAGGCAGGTGCCACCCACCAGGCAGGGAGAGATGGGGAAGAGGGCTCCCTGAGGGAGGCTGTCCCCACCCACCGCCGACCAGGCTGACCTCCAACCCCACAGGAGGATACCCAATCTGTGAAGGCAACTTCTGAGGGGGCCCACCTCTGGACACTCACACTGGACACTAGAACCAATTGGTCCGCTGGCCAGGAAAAGGGGAGCTCCGTGCTGTTTCTGCTCTGTCCCGCCCTGCCATGAGGCCTGGCGTGCTCACCCCGCCGTATTCTGGGGTCCCAAGCAGGGAGACTTGTCCACACTGGCGACTCCCGAGAAGCCAGCTCCAGCTCCACTTCCGATGTCCACCTTGCTGGGAGGGAGTCGGTCCTGCAAGTTACCTGCGAGCTCCCATGTCAGGTGTCACCGTCTACAGGATGGGCTCCAAGCAGCCATCCGGGGCAAGGACTCGGCATCAGCTCAAAAGCACAGGGCCTCAGGAACAAGACCTGGACCCTGGAGACCAGGGAGGTGCCCAGGAGGGCTGGACAGACCACAGCTGGTGCCGTCTGACAAGCTGGGTACAAGGACACGCCAGCACAAAAGTTGCTGTCTCCATGGAATCTGCGCTGCTGCAGATGGTGGCCTTGGAGTGGGTGTTTTGCCATGTGGCAGATTCTGAAATAATTTTAGCAAAACAACCTCTACCACCACAGAGTAAAATTAAACCCAGGAAAGGACAGCAGTCTGCACTGGGGAGCGGGGGACAGCCATGGGCCAGGCTTACTGACCAGCATCTACAGGTGTTTTGATGTTTTGATACTGTAGCAGATGCCGGGAGGATGGGGCTCCTTAGAAGGCGGGACTTAACATAAGGCTGTCACTGCTGGCTCCAAGTAGGGTCCTCTCACCACCCCAGTGGCGCTGCTGGACACCCAAGGGAGTGGCTCTCAGCTGGCGCTTTTCCTCAGCTCACACTCATTAGTCTGAGACATGATGCACGTCTCGCTTCTGGCAAGGGACCTGGTTTAGCTCGGCACGGACTAGTGACATTCAGTTTAACTGGAACAGGAAGTAGGTCAGAGCCAGGCTTCACTGAATTAACTCCAAAAGCCTTGAAAAATGAACCACTAACACCAGAGACTCCGGAGCCCCCTCCTCGCTCAGCCCTCTCGCCCCACCATGGGGCAGCTCTGGGGGTGTGGGGGACAGACTGACAGCCTCGGAGCTGGACACATGCGGGGTCAGCCCCGGTCCACAGCTTCCTAACTGACCACTCTGTGGGTCCCCAGCTGCTCTGAGGGCCAGGCTGTGGCAAGACCCCTGACCGTCCGCCTTCCCTCCCTGCAGAGGAGATGCCATTTCAGGTAAGAGGGCACCAGCTCTGTCTAGAACCAGCAGCCACCAGGGCCTTGCCCAGTGGGGGCAGGAGCCCGCCAGGAGAGATGCTGCTGGGGATGTCGTGGCTTGCTCAGGGACAAGCACTGCGGGCTGATTGTCTCTGATAGCTCGCACAAACAAATCCTGCCTGTGTACTGGCTCACCAACCCTTCCTACCTTTTCCCTGAGGCTGGGCCATGGCCTCCAGTGCTGAGGGCTCCCTGCGCCGCCCACAGTCACCTGGCCCCTGGTCATCCCAGGTTCCACGGGAGCTCAGTTTCCCGGCCTGTCCTGCACCCTCCCCAGGGCACCTCACAGCCAGGATGGGGATTCGGTGCAGAGCGAGGCTGGGTAGACCTGGCTGACAACCCGAACCAGCCCTTCCCTTCGCCCCAGCTCTGCCGGAGGGAAACCAGCATCCAGGGGAGTTCCAGGCTGAACAGGCAGACCCAGACCTGCTGCAAGGAGCCACGTGGTCCATGCTCAGGGACTTGCAATGCAGCCCAGGCAGCCACCACAGCTACCACCACTGGGGCAGCACGGCAGCCTCTGCTCCCCCCCGAGCCTCGCCCACCCCTGAGAGCTGCCCCACAGTGGCCACCCACGTCTGAGCACCCGTGAAGACAAACTTGGCGCCGAGCACCTCACACTGCTGTTAGGTCTTCACAAAGCCCAACTTAGTTCTTTCATATGCTTCTGCCATCTGAGAAAAACTGAGGCCCAGGAGAGGGCGGTGACTCACCCCAGGTCATGGTGAGGACGAGGGCCACTGGACGCCAACACCCGTGGCCCAGGCTGCCTGGCCGTGGGCCCCCCAGCTGCTCTGGCCTCGGAGGCGGCCTCCGATGCCACAGCACTCGAGGATCGCGAGGCGTCACAGACTCACACCGTACAAAGCTGCCTGCCCCAGCCACAGGGCCGGAGAGGGGGAGCCGCCAACACCCACCCAGAGGTCAGACGCGGGGTGGACCGGCCCTGCGATGGTCTCAGGGCTGGCAGGATCCCCGTCTGCGTGACCAGAGTGCCGGTGAGGCAGGCGCCTGTGCCTGGGGCGGATGCCTGGGGCGGATGACTGCGCGCCTGGGTGGAGTCTGGCCTGGCCTCCCTGACTCCAGACCGACCAACCCCCACACCACATGACCCTCTACCGGCAGGGTAAGGGCTAGGCCCCACCCAGGCCCCAGGCACAGGAGTGACACAGTAACACACAGGCCATAAACCGGATGACCAGGTACAGGAGAAGGGAAGCAGGTGTGGGGGTAGGGCGGCAGGTGCTCAAGGCCAGAGCCTGCACAGAGGGCCCGCAAGGCACCGTGGGGCCGTCATGACACTTCCTTCCTCGCTCCTCTTTCTGGAGCACCAACAGTTACTCTGGGAGGCCTGCTTTGTCCCCATTCGCCTCTTTGGGTGGCTCTTGTGTCCCGAGGCCCATGGCAGGCACCAACTACTCGATCACAGGGCACCAGTCACGGCCTCCACCCTAACACATGTCTCTGGCAAGTGATGCACCCGCCCCAAAAGCAGAGGAGGGCAACGGGGCTCAGTTGCCACCACCGTGGCCAGCGGGCCACCACGAGCGCACGATACATGAGGGCTCTTGCCAGAAGAGCTGGCACCAACACAGGAGGAGGCTGCAGGACAGCCGAGGCCATGGGGCTCAGCTGGATGTCCTGGAAGGGGTCCGGAGAGCAAACAGTCTCCCGGGACTGAGAATGAGGCAGGGGCCCTTCTGAAAACGTGAGAGTAAGGAAAGGGAAAATAAGTTACTTCCTGCTTCTTTGTGCTACCTCCTTTGTGGGCTTTGACTTTGGGAGAGAACATGTTTAAACTTTTGGCGAGGGCTGGGCTCAGTGGCTCAGCCTGTAATCTCAGCGTTTTGGGAGGCCGAGGTGAGTGGATTACCTGAGCCCACAGGTTCGAGACCCACCTGGGCAACTTGGCAAGACCTCATCTCTACAATAAATCAAAAATTAGCCAGGCGTGGTAGCGCACACCTGTAGTTCCAGCTACTTAGAACGCCGAGGCGGAAGGATTGCCGGAGCCCAGAAGGTCAAGGCCACTGTACTCCAGTCTGGGTGACAGAGTGAGACTCCAACTCAAAAACAAACAAAAACAAACAACTCTTCCCATCAGAATAGTAATCCTGTAAACCAATAGAATAGTAATCCTGTAAACCAATCAGTAAATAGGACATGTAAATGAGAAGATTATGAAAAACCAATCAATGTATGACAAGTAGGGCTAACTGTAGCCCCGAGCTATGAAGTATCCAATCAAATGCATAATACCAAAAAATGTTGCCTTGTAAGGGAGACAATGTAAAAAAGGTATATAAGGCAATGCCCTATGCATTCAGGGCTCAGCCTTTGGATGTGAATCCGCTGAGCCGGTGCCAGTAGGAATAAATGCTGCTTCCTGGCAAAGAAGTCTCAGTGTCCTGTCTCTCTCTAAATGACTCCCACAACAAGAACTTTAGAACACTGGATGTACGAAGCCAGGAAGATGCCAGCCGGGGCCAGCCAAGG
Organism: Carlito syrichta; assembly: GCF_000164805.1. Lineage (NCBI taxonomy): Eukaryota > Metazoa > Chordata > Mammalia > Primates > Tarsiidae > Carlito > Carlito syrichta. The sequence goes on from NW_007087014.1 coordinate 139,253, forward strand.
GGGCCTGACTCCCTGGTGGCTGGTAAACCCAGCTGCCCAAGAACCTCAGAGTCTTGGGGACCCAAAGGAAGAGCCTGCGGAGGCCAGGGCGCACCAGTGCCCACACCACGCTTGCGGACAGGCAAGGAACTGGGAGGTGGGGCTCAAGGGCAGTGCTTTTCAGAGGCAGGAGGGTAAAAAGATCTCAACAGAGCTGTTAGAAAAATGACTCTGCAGCATCAGGAACAAACCCAAGGCCTGGAAGAGCTGGGAAGGGACTGGCCATGGCAGTACCCCAGGTTCACCTGCGGCCACCTCTGCATCCATTGCTGTCAGCGAGCACATGCGCGGGTACCCCATGTGGAAACAAGGCCAGACAGGGAGGCTGTGGCCCAGGGTACAGGGCGGGAACCACGGCCCTTTCGGGTGGGGGAGCTGTGCCTGGGCCTGGGGAAGAGGTGATGATGAGGGAGGGCTCTGCACATAAGACAGAACATTCTAGAGAGGTGGGCTCTTGCACTGGGGCAGAACATGCTGGGAGAGTCACGGGGGTGAGGTGTCTGAAAAGTGCTCTGATCTCCAACCAGAGATGCATACACAAGTCCAGGAGGCCCTTCTCCCTTGGATCTCGTCCATACCTGGGCGCACGTCCGCCATCTGCAAGTGTGTGTGCCTCTGCCTGCGGTTCCCTGGGCATGCCCCCCACCCAAGCTCTAAGCCCAACAGGTGGCAGGAGGCATCCCCTGTCGTGAGTCCCTCTGTGAGGCTCCGGGGCCTTCAGGGAACCTCCCCAGGGTCTTCTGAGGAGGGAGCCATCCCCTGCCGAGAGTGGAGACTGTTGCCAGGGCCCTTTCTGGGGGAAACCAGTTGAAGCAGCAACAAACAACATCAAAGAGAACCAACCCTGTCTTTCCCCTCCCAGAGAAGTGGGTGCCGGGAAACAATCACTGGGGACTTGTTGCTGTGGCTCAGAGTCCTCCCAGGGAGTTCCTGCATGGAGCTGGGTCAGCCAGAAGGTGGGGACCCATCTCTCACCTGCATGTCGGATCTGCCTGGGGACAGCCAGGGGACCCAGGAGGGCACCAGCCACACTAGCCCAAGAACATGGCCGGGTCAGGGTGCTGAAGGGATGCATAAAGACCAGGAGAAGCCAAAGACACTGTCCCCCCCCCCACACCAGACCACAGCCACCCAGGTGCATCCACACCCAGCTCCAGGGGATATGCTTTCCTGGGGAGCAGCTGCTGCCTGCTCTGCCAGGTTGGGGCAGAGGCTGCAGCCCCTCCGCCCACAGGCATGGCCTTTTCTCTTGCGCTGCTGTTAAAGATGACCCAGCACCTTGGCGCTATGCACGGTCTTCTGGGACCATGCCTGTAACGGGACAGGATCTCAGCTCTCGTACTTGGCAGACCATGGCGGGGGCCGGCACGGCAGGGGCCGGGGTCAGGGCCTGCTTTCTACTGTCCAGTGGGGACCAATATTCAGAGTCACCCCTGCTCGGCTCACAGTGACCTGGACACTCTCCATTTCCTCCCACTTCAAGGGTTACCACCCGGCTGCTCATGTCCTCGTCCCTCATGCCCTGGCTGCTCTGCCTGCCTGTCTTCCCCAGACCCTCACCCACCGTCTGCTCACTTTGAGAAAAAAAGTCGTAGGCCACATGGAGCCTCTGGTGGCCTCAGATAAACCATCCTCTAATGCTTAAAAAGAATTAAATTTAAAGGCTCCCTTTGTGAAAAAAAAAAACAGACCAGCTAAAACCATGAATAAATTATGCTTGTCTCATTCACTTCCAAGAACAGCATCTCCAAGCCCCGTGAATCTCTGTCCTAAGCCAACCCACAAGACGAGTCTACCTGGCCAGTGGCTGCCTTCAAGTTGAAGGGTCAGGACCCTTCAGGTGCTGTCCTCACCTGGGTCCTGCAGAGGACAAGGGCACTGTGGAGACTTGGCCACACCAGGGCCCAGGCCGCTAGGCGTCCAGGCTGCCTCTCCTGCCAAGCTGGGTCCTCTCCGGGACAGTTTATCCAGGAGTGGCTGGGGTGGCAGGGGCCGTCCGCACTCTCATCAGAGGGCTGGGGTCCCTGGGCCTCGGCTCTCATCCAGGATTCGCCTCATGTAGGAGAAACAGACCGCGGGGCACCAGTGTGAAGTGACCAAGCTCGCGGAGAAGGGCCGCTTGGATGGAGCCTGGAGTCGCCGGGACACTGCTGTCAGCAGGATCCCGCAGCCGAGCCAGGACCCAGGGCAGAAGCGACATGCCAGCCAGCACCTCTCCCTTATGCCACGGCCACACAGCGGGCTGCAAGGACAGACTCATCCACCACTTCCTGGGGCCAGGGTAACTATCGCAAATGATCAAGCACCACCTGCGCGACGGCTTAGTGAATGTTTTATATTCCAGAAAAAACCTGAGAAAACATCTGTAAACACCAAAGAAAGAAAAAGAAAAGGAAACAGACGTCCTCAACCCCGCAGCTCATGTGAGGCAGACAGTGTGTGCGCCCACCTGTCCCCTTGCCCCGGGCAGGGCCTTCTGATGCCTTCTGCTTCCTCCACCTGCAGCCAGTCAGTCTCAGTGGACAAGGCATGGCTTGCCATTAAACACCAACAAGGGGTCGGGCAGGGTGGCTTCGCCAGTAATCCAGCACTTTTGGAGGCTGAGGTGGGAGGATTGCTGAACCCGAAGCAAAAAACAAACAAAACCCAACAAGGACAATCGACAACAAAAAACAAAGGACTCAATTTAAATGCAGACCAACACGTGAGACACACCTCACACCCCTGACGGCCACTGTCAAAACAGGACAGGATGTGTGCCGGGAGGACATGGAGGAGCAGCAGCCCTTGTGCACTGTGGGTGGGATGGAAAATGATGTGAAGGCTGGGGAAAACAGCTCTGGGGATCCTCCAAAACACAGAAACAGAGCCACTAGCGGCCAGCCATTAGGCCTGTACCGCCAAGCACGGACAGCGGGTTTCCAGCCAACGCCGCGGCCACAGCAGAACAGCTCAGGGTCGCCAAGTGGTGGAAGCCACAGGCAGCCCCCAGGGGATGAACAGACAAGCCAGGGGGGGCAGATATAGAATGCAATGCAGCACACAGGGAGGACATCCTGACACCAGCGACAGCACAAGACCCTGGGGGACGTCACACTCGTGACAAGAGCCAGTAGCGAAAGCCCAAACGTCACAGGAGTCCACTCCTGCGAGGCAGGCGAAGTCATCAAGGTCATGGAGACAGGGAGGAGGGTGAGGGCCGGGGCGGATGGGGTGAGTGTCCGTGGGCGCAGAGGTCCAGGTCTGGAGGCTGGCCACATTCGGTGAGTGTGCTTCCCTGACCACACCTTTAGAGGCGCTTAAGTGAGGAACTGCACGTTAGGGACCTTTCACCACAACTAGAAACAAACACCAACAACGGCGGCCAAGTTCTTGGACTCCCTTTATTAAGAGTGTCCACATGAGGTTGGGCACAGTGGCTCATGCCTATAAACCCAGTACTTTGGGAGGCTGACGTGAGAGGATTGCCTGAGCTCACAGGTTTGAGACCAGCCTGGGCAACTTGGCAAGACCTCATCTCTACAACAAATCAAAAAATTAGGCGAGCATGGTGGCACATGCCTACAGTTCCAGCTACTTGGAAGGCTGAGGCAGAAGGCTCACTTGAACCCAGCAGGTTGAGGCTGCGGTAGCCGTGAGCATGCCACTGCCCTCCAGCCTGGGCAACAGAGTGAGACTCCAACTTAAACAAAAAAAAGCGTCCATATAACGGTGCACTCAGCAGTCTTTAGAACAGAGATCATGTTCAGTGATATGCTTAGATCACAATGTCACGGAAAATGAGGTTCTGCAGATCCCACAGGGAGAATGACGTTAATATGGCTACATTATCTGCGTGGAAAAAAGTCTGAAAATAAATCAACCAATTTTTTTTTCTTTTTTGAGACAGGGTCTCTCCCAGTTGCCTATGCCAGAGGGCAGTGGTACCATCATAGCTCACCGCAGCCTCTAACTCCTGGGCTCAACTAATCCTCCCACCTCAGCCTCCTGAATACCTGGTACTATAGGTGTGTGCCACCACACTCAACCTAAACCAAATGTTAAAAGCAGAAACAAAAACAAAAAACCCACAACCAGGACCAGTGGCCTCCCAGATCTAAGGTCCCTGCTGGCCAGGTTCTCACGGATGCTTCAGCCACTGCTCAAAGTCCAGGCCACACAAAGTCTGAGGAGTGAAAAAAAAACACAAACACACACACACACACACACACCCGCCATGGGTCCAATGAGCAAAGCCACATACACACATACACCCCAGGTCTGACTGATGAAACCACATGCACACACACTTCCATATATATACACACCAGGTCCAATGAGCAAAACCACATACAAACACACACACCCACCCCAGGTCTGAAAGCGAATCCATACACGCACACACAGGGAAGGGAGGTGCCTGGGGTGCAGGAGGACCAAGGCTTTGTCCCCAGGGGTGCACAGGGCTTCCGAGGGGAAGCACCAGGCATTTCTCCGAAACCAGCTGGGGTCTGGGCCTGACGCCAGAGGTTGGGGCCGACTCCTGGGGACCCGGGATAAAGGGGCTGAGGGCAAGGGGACGGTCAGTAGGACCCCACAAGGATACTGGGTGCTCAGACCCTGCTCCCCGGTCGGCAGCCCTCGGGTCTGCCACACTCAGGCCGTGACGGACAGTCTGCGGGCGGGGGGCCAGGGCAGCTCTCTGGTGCTGACCAACTAGGAGGGGAGGGGGCAGCTGAGCACGGAGACTGCAGCCCGCCAGGCCGCAAGGACCCACGTGAGGTCCCTGCCACCCTTTGGTCCCAGGGCCCTGCTGGGAGTCATGCCTCGCGAGAGCCACGCTGAGGTCCTAGTCCGGCACCTCAACATAAGCTCACGTGTGTCAGGGACCACACAGAGCTCAGTCCAAGCAAGGTCACAAAAGTAACTGGAATCCAAAGTGACTGGTGTCCTCACAAGACAGAGACTGTGGACACAGGCCCACAGAGATGGAGAACCCCACATGAATATAGACGGACTCACCAGCCAAAGGATAGGCTGTGGCAGACTGCCCCCTAAACCCTGCGAACACCAGGGCCCCGCATTCCCAGGCTCTGGAATACAGCTTTCTGCTTGTTTTTGAAACAGGGCCTGACCATGTTGCCCAGGCCGGACTCCAATTCCTGGGCTCAAGTGATCCTCCTGCCTCAGTCTCCCAAGTGGCTGGGACTACAGGTGCCACCACCACGCCTGACTAAGAGGGAATACAGTCCTGCTGCAAGAGCCACAGGGCTGAGCCATCACGGCAGCCCTGAAGCTAGGACCTGAAGGTTTGTGTCCTTCACCTTTAAATTCTCACCCTCAGAGCGACATATGAAAAAGCGAGGCTGTTGGGAGATGCCTAGGTCATGAGGGCAGAGGCTTCATGATGGGATTGGTGTCCTCAGAAAAGGGACTCAGGAGAGTCCATCCACCATGTGAAGGTGCCATGAGATGGCACTGGCTGCAGAAGAACCAGCAAGCAGGTCCGTGCCAAGTGCCCAGTCCGTGGAGTCCTTGACCTTGGACTTCCAGGCTCCAGGACTTCAGGCAACAAACTGTGCTGCTTATAAGCCCTGTCTGGGATATGCCGCCATTGGGGGCTGCCCTGAGTCGTTGGTCAGGTGCCCTCACACCCATATCTGCACAAGGTGCAGCCTCAGAGAGAGCTGGCCAGGCCGTCCCACAATGGTTTCTGCCATCACCGTGGGCAAATCATTGTCCTAGGACCTCGGGGAATGGGGACATGTCTTGGAAAAACCAGGATGCTTAGACCTTGGCCAAGATAGTCGACTTCGGTACGCTCTGCTGCTCTAGAGTGAAATAATACACTAAGAACAGAATTAACACTCACCACTGCCACTGTTTTTAACAAGCTAACTGACCATGTAACCACTAAGTACGAATCTTATGCTGAGACACAAAACGACGCAGCAGTATTGGCAGAGTCCCCGTCCCTGTCCCTGCTCCACCGGCCTCTCCGCCTCAGAAGGGCCCCTGCTTGGACAGCCATCCCCACACCTCACGCCAGCCACAGATGCAGCGGCCAGTTCTCAGGTGGCCAGCTCCCTGAGGCCCATGCAGCTCTTGGGTGGGACTGTCTGGTTTACCGCTGACTGTCCTCCACTCTGGACAGGGAGGGGGGCCTGCTCTGGCAACACAACCCTGTCCCGAGTGGTGCAGGAACAGCACTGGACGCCAGGGCCACAGAGGCTGTGTTCATCCGGCTGCCTGAGAGTGTGCCGCGGCCTCCTAGAAGCTGCCCAGGGGACGTGGGCGAATCCTAGCCTGGACCCCTCTTCTGAGACCCAGGAGGGAAAGGAATGCTCGGCACTCTGGAATGTGCTTCAGGCATTCCTATCCAGACCCAGAGCCCAAGAGATCTTCCACCGGCTCTCAGAAGACCCACAGCTACACCACTGTGACCCTGGTGGTCCCCACACTGCGGGTCAGGCACCTTCGATACCCCTGCTGGCCACCAAGCAAACCCCGGTCCTCCCTACCTACCCTCCCTCCCAACCACGCAGCAGAGCCCCTCTGCACACCGGCCTTCAGCCATGGGGCTTCCTGCTGGCCTCCACCTTCCCACCCTCAGGAATCCGGAATGTGTTTCCCGATGCAGTCACAGTAGCTTGTCCCCATCAGCTCTGCCAGCTTGGCGTCCCTCTTCACTCACCTCAGTGTCCCCTCCCTCCACCTCTACACACACTCAAGGGGTCACCACCCCCTACCCTCCACACCCTCCTGGTGACTTCAGATGGTGGCCCCAAACCAAGACCTGGCCGGGCAGCCCACCCCAGCCCGCCCATGACATGTCAGTCCCAGGGCTCAGGCAATCCTTCCACCAGTCTCGAGAGCAGTGGGGTGACGGGCGCAGCCACCACACCGGAACACTGCTTTAAATGCAAAACACAAAGTCCTTTCTTTCTGGTGCTGCCGTCCTGTCCCAAGTCTCGCTGGGATGTGCGAGGGGAGACGCAGCCTGGGAGGGCCCCGGGCAGCCTGAACTAGATAGGAGAGGTGACATTCCATCCGGGTGCAGAGAGTGTGGGAAGACGCTGCTGGGCTCGGCGCTGGCGGACTGGGGACCTCGGAAGCAGCTCTTGGCGTGGGCGGGTGCTGCCAAGTCACGCCGACAGCCACCGGCCACCATCTGTTTCACTTGAGGCTGCTCCGCAGATGTCCAGGGAGCCCCACGGGGCCCCAGCTCCTCTCGCAGCCCTAAGGACACAACCAAGGTCTACGCCGAAGACTCCCAGGAGCAACACGGTGGGACCAGGATGGTGGGGCGAGGACATGGGAGTCTCCACATGTAGGGCCAGCCTTTGCACAGGCTCCAGGGGAGGATGAGGGTGGTGGGGAGGGGAGGGGGAAGGCGTGCAGACCCCCAGGAATGAGCTGCCCAAGCATGGGGTGGTCACAGCAGGGACACGGGACCTGCTGGCCTGGACAAAGGACAGTGGGAGTGGGTGGGACTCGGCTCTGGCTTTTCGCAGGGCGTTGGCTCACTCGGCATTACCTAGGGGTAGATGAGGAGACTCAGTGGCCCCACTGAGCTGACTGACACAAGCAAAAAGTGGGGGACCCAAAACCCCAACCTGGGAGCACCCGGCCCTGACCCCCCACCTCACAGGCGGGAAGAGAAAGCCGCTATTCACAGCGGGCACTGCTGTGGTCAAACAAAGGCTGCCTTCAGCCAAGCATCCAGGCTGCCAGCACGTGCCAGTCACCAGCAGCCCATCCCTCATGCGCATTCCAGTGTCCCCCACCCTCAGGCCCGGACCATCCCAGGGTGCAGGTGCCACCAGCCCAGAAACACGAGGGCCCAGATGCTTGCAGCCTCAAGGCCAAAGTAAGGTTCTCCTTAGCGTGATCAGTAGAAAAGGGCCCAGCAGTGACATCTGCTTCTCTGAGCCCGGCAGGTGCTGTGGGGAGGAACAGAGGGCACAGAGCCTCCCGTTGCCAGCAGCTGCTCCCAAGAAGATGCCCTCTGAACCTCGCTGCCGCCTCCTGGGAACACAACGCTGGATCTCCTGAATCAGGATGAGCCGAGTAACCAAAGAGAGCCAGGCAGCCCAGAACCCAAGGGGCAAAGGCATGGCATGGCATGGCATCTGAGCCCAAGACCACCTGGGTCTCAGCACTGCCTGGGTCTCAGAAACACCGAAGTCTCAGCACCGCTCAGGTCTCGACACACCTGGGTCTCAGAACCACCTGAGTCCAGGCAATGCTTGGGTCTTGAGTCTCAGAACCGCCAGGGGCTCAGCACATCTGGGTCTTGAGTGTCCAGACCATCTGGGTTTCAGGACCACCTGGATCTCAGCACCACCTGGGTCTTGGCACACCTGGTCAGGACCATCATGAACCACAGTGCTCTCTGCAGTGGGCTGCACTCTCAGCTGCTGCCAGGAGAGCTCAGGCCCTCTGAGCCATGTGCCCCTCACCCCCAGTCAAAACAGACAGGGGTGGGGGAGGACCCTAAGAAGGAACACAGGCAGGAACAGACACCACTGCACTCATGACAAACCACGAGGAGACAAGAACCGTGCTAGCTCGGGGGACCCATCTCAGCAGGAACGGGGACCTGAGCACCAAGAGGCCGGCAGGGCCTCTCGGTGCTCAGCTGCAGATGTGGCTCCTCGTGCCCCGGGGAAGCCAAGGCAGCGTGAGTGCACTGACAGGTGGAGGGAGGGAAGTCCACGTCCGGCACTGGGGTACGAGGCAGTGGTGGGGCCCGGGTGCACCCCACCAGCCCCGCCGTCCACCTATAGCACCCGGCAGCGGCGCCCAGGAGACCCGAGCATGGTCAGGACCTCCTCTGGGGGAAGCCAGGCTCTGTGGAGATGGCAGGTCCAGGCTGGAACAGCAAGAGCACAGAGACTCCACAGGGAATGCCAAAGAACACGGAAATGTGCTTACGGCGGCCCCATTGCCAAACACGGGAGACTCACAGCACACTTAGCTGTCAGGAGACCCTCGGGCCCACACCAGTGTGAAGGTTTTCACACGGAAGGAAGAAGGGGACACCCCTCCTCCCAGGGACGTGCCAACCCATCCAGAAGGGGGAGGAGACCACTGTCACACCACGAGGGAGGCTGGTGGCGGGCAAAACCCACGGTGGATCAGACCCCACGGGGGGCTGTCAGGGTCCCATGCTGCCCCCATCCCTCTGGCCCTGCCCTGCTGCGGCGTGGAGAGGCCCCTTCAGGGACAGCATCTGAAGCCACACGACAAATGCACAGCTCGCCAGGGAAGGCTGCAGGAACCACGGCAGAAGTCTGGGTTCTGGCCCAGACCAGCCTGAGGGACCGCAGAGCCATCACCGGCCAGCCGTGGGCCATGCACCATAAGCGAAAGGGTCGCCTGCTGAGCCCGGCTTTGAGAATCTGATCACACGCTGTGCGAACACCTGCATACTGCCCCATGTTACCCGCGTCAGCCCCGGCTCCAGGCAGGGCTGACCGTGCAGCGTGGTTCACAGAGTCACTGATGCCGCAGAGCACCATCCAAGTCTACACCCCGTCTTCCCTTTAAACACACACGCTCGACTCCCTCTCTTGCCTGCTCACTGCCGAAGGAGGAGTCCCACCCCTCCGTGGACCACAGGGAGGCGGCAGTGGCTCACCTTGTGGGCCGTTTTGGGGTACAAACAGCCAACCAGTGAAACATGTCCTGACCCCACATCTGACCTCTACTTGGTGACGGTGTGACTCTGGGCAGCCTGCATGGTATGATGCCCAGAGCTGTGCACTCAGAACGCCTCAGCACCTGCTCACCCCTTCCATGGCCCAGCCTGAGACCAGGGCAGGGGTGAGCGCAGGGCTGGAGGCAGGGTGGCTGGACACAGCACAGGGCAAGCGCAGGGCAGTGGGCAGGGGGGCCAGATACGGGCAGGGGTGAGCACAAGGCGGCGGGGCAGGGGGGCCAGACACGGGCTGGCCCATCTGTGAGCTGGTGGTCATGCAGGTGATCCGCCATATGGTGGGCAGAGGTAACTGGCTCAGCCCTGGGGTCCCGGTGTCCCCTGCAGAGGAGGCACATGTGCCAACTGTCTCTACAATAGTCATGAGCTGTGTGTCCACCCTGAAGGTGGAGGGGGGCGTCCACTGCGCCTTGGAAGACCTGCACCACCCAGTGAGGTGACACTTCCCAACAACAAGGCTGCGACGTAACACCGTGTGCATGGGAACAAGCCCCTTCACTGCAAAACAGACCAGTGGATCCTACAGAAAGGAGAGGTAAAGGGGTCAACATGCTTCAGACACCAGCGGCTGCTTGCCTTTCAGAAATGACCATGTGCCGAGTTTAGGGAAAGGACCATCCACGCTCACCTGAGAAGGTTGCTACAGGCTCCAGGCCCTCCCAGGCATCTGCAACCCACCTACCCACCCACCCTCTGCAAGAGGCCCAGGCCCAGCACCTTCCCCAGGGCCCAATGCTGGCAGCATCACCCTTTCACAGCATGTTTTCACTTGGGAAAATTGTCCTTTTTCCTTAAAATCGTGTCATTTATGCTGGCACGTAACAGGGTGATACACTTAAAATGAAGGAATGAGTATTTCTCCTTCTAGGTTCCCAAGACAGCCCACAGGCCCAAAGTTCCTGAGGACCTCCGCGGTTTCCACAGCGTAGGGGTCCTGAGCCCTGGGCTGCAGGGGGAGGTGAGCAGTGAGTGGCCCACCCGCACAGATGGCGCACCCTCCCCTCGCATCAGCACCTGTTCCCCCACATCCTTGAGCTTCCAGGGACCCAATGCACACGCCATTCAAAGATCCAAACACATGAGGCCGGCACGGTGGCTGACACCTGTAATCCCAGTACTTTGAGAGGCCAAGGAAGGAGGACCCCTTGAGTCCAGGAGTTGGAGACCAGGGTGGGCAACGTAGACTCTATCTCTAGCAAAATAAAAAATAAAAATTAGCCAGGAATGGTGGCAAATGCCTGTAATCCCAGCTACAAGGGAGGCTGAGGCGGGAGAATCACTTAAGCCTAGGAGTTCAAGGTATCGGTAACCTATGGTTGCACCACTGCACTTCAGCCTGAGCAACAGAGTGAGGGAAAAGAAAATGGCCGGGCGCAGTGGCTCAATCCTATAATCCCAGCATTTTGGGAGGCTGAGGCGAGAGAACTGCCTGAGCCCATGGATTCAAGACCAGCTTGGGCAACATGGTGAGACCTCATCTCTACAATAAGTCAAAAAAATCAACTGGGCGTGGTAGCGCGTGTCTGTAGTTCTGGCTACTTGGAAGGTTGGGGCAGAAGGATTGCCTGAGCCCAGCAGGTTGAGGCTGCGGTGGCTGGAAGCATGCCACTGCACCCCAGCCTGGGTGACAGAGTGAGACTCCAACTCAAAAAAAAAAATTAAAAAAAAAAAGACCCAAGCACATTTAGGCCACTGACTGACAAAAGGCCAAACACGCATCATGTGAGAACGGGGACCAAGGCATTCAAGGCTGGCCTCAGCCCACGGCAGCCTGAGTTAACTTCACATCAGGCCTACTGAAGCCTCAGGAGGGGAGAAGAAGGCAATCCAAGGGTGCGCCTACAGCCCACCTGCAACCTGTCTCCCCGGTCCCATGGTCTACCCGCCACCACCACCGAGTTCCATAAGCTCCACTCCGAAGGGGCAGGACCCATGGCCAGCTGGGACCTCATCACTTCCTGAGCCATCGTGGCAGACATGAGCGCAAGGTGCAGGCAGGTGAGCCACATGGAGGCCGCCTGCCCCCCGGATGCTCTCCTGCAATGGAGAAGCCCCTAAGGGCAGTGCTGGGGCCTCAACTCTCCTTCAGAGACCAGACTGTCAGTGGCGATTCACCCGCACAGCATGGCTGATGACACGAGTCCAGGTATGGGGGGCTCAAGTGACCCCTACGTTCATAAGACGACTGACGCCAGTTTCTACACAAGCCCCAAGCTCTTGGGGGCCACAGCAAACACTGCCTTGCCGACTCACCCTCCTGTCTAAGGCAATGGTCACACGGTAGCTAGAGCGTCACCATCTGCCACGCCCACCCGACAGGCCTCCTGTGGCCTTGGCTCCCACACACCCAGCTCTGCAGCTGGGAGAGTCACATAACAGACAGGGCACATGGGCAACACCATCAGGTGGAAAGAGCTCGCTGACTCGCCCATGCTGCTAACGCCTCACGCCCTGGACAGCAGGAGGATGCCTGGGCACTGCTTGAAGCAACAAAGCAGGTCCGATTGGGAGATTTGATTGGAACTGCGATGGCTCAGCCCACACCTGCCTTCCCGGAACCGCCGGACAGTTACCAAACGCACGAGAAACGCCTGCTCGGGCAGAGAAGGCACCCATCCAGTGCAGGCCAGGCACACGAGATGAAACTTGCACCCTGTTCACTTCTTCCATGTCATCTCTCACACAGCCGCAGGGACAGGAGGGGCGCTGTCCTGCACTGAGGCGCCTGGGCGACTCCAGGGCCTATGGAATCATGCCCTAGCCCCACGCAGAGCCAGGTCCGCTGGTCTGCCCGCCACCATGTGGTCTGCAGGACGAGAACAGGATGGCAGTCCCACTGATGGAAACCCAGGTCTGAGGAGGGGCCCATGGCGTGGTGTCCCCAACCCTACCTGACCCCAGAGCTCCAGCTGCAGTACCGGTTATCCCTAAGGGCAAGTGTTGGTCATCTCCAAGGTCACGTGCCAGTCACCCTCAAGGCCACGTGCCGGTCACCCCCAAGGCCATGTGCCGGTCACTTCCAAGGCCACATGTCGGTCACCCCCAAGGCCACATGCTGCCCCAGGTCTCCAACCCCAGGATCAGGCCACCTGGGCCCCCTGAGGGTCCCACCCACAGCCTAGACATGTCTGATGCCCCTCAGGGCTGGGACCTGTCCCTCCTGCCCAAGATACCCTGCAACCCCCACCTACCAGGCCTAGCCATGTTGCTGCCTCCAGAGCTAACCTGAAGAGCTCCAGCACCCAAGGCCACAGCCCCAGTGTACACCCTGGGTCCATGCGACAGAAATAAGCAAAACATCAATCAGTAAACGAGGGAGAAGTCATGGCTCCTATAAGAGCGCCACGTGACTCACGCAGCCCCCATGCTTAGACATGGGCTGTGCACGGCGACGTCCTTCAAGGCGGACAGGACACGATGGGGAGGAGGAGCAGCCTGAGGAGAAACCCTCGGACCAGGAGACAAGGTGATTCCTGCAGGGACAGTCACATGGAGAGTGTGCTGGCACCACTACCCACGCCGGGTCAGGACTAGCCTGACCATGAGGAAATCACAGGCCAAGTCAACTGAAGGGCATCCGACAAGACACCTGGCCAGGACCCCAAACAGAGACCAGCACGGTCAAGAGGACCCTAACAGGCCAGCACAGCCACATGCCACGGAGAAGAACCAAGGAGAGGGCTGGCGCTGGCTTAGAGTGCATCAACACGGGCTCACTGGCTGTGACTCACGCGCCACGAATGAGGGTGCTCGCAGCAGGGGGCGCTGCAAGCTCTACACGGCCACCTCAGCATCCCTATAAACCCAGCCCTGCTCTTAAAAGCATCTTCTGCACACCCTACCGAGGCAGGGGTGCAGAGAACCAGCCCCCGCTATGGCCAGAGCACCTGAAAGCTGACTGCAGGCCGTGTGGGCGCCGGAGTCAGGGGCAACCCTGCCCGGGCCCTCGAGGTCCTTGGGATGGAGCCGGAGGTGGGTCTGGGGAGTCACCACTCCAGCCATGCCCACATGCAGGGCCCATGGGCCTCCCTGTAGGAGTTAGCCTCCAGAAAGTCTCATCCTGATGGTGCCCAGGTGGGCCTGGTGGCATGAACAGCGTTACTAGCCCCTGCGTGCCCCCAGGATGAGGCAAGGGTGAGAAACCCCAAGAAACTCACGAGGGCAAAGGGGAGGGGGGCTGGCAACGCTGCTAGAACCTCAATAGCAGATGGCTGCGGCCACCGGGAGGCTGCCAGGGCTGAGGTCCAAAGAACAGCCCCAGGTCAGAGGCTGCAGGGGTAGGAAAGTGGGTACCTGATACAGATAACCAGTTGCTCAGGAGACCACCTCAGACTCCATTCCTCACCCAGAGCAGCCAGGAGGGGGCTTGGACTTGGGAGGTGGTCACCTTACCAAAGGGTGGGACACGCTAGGCCCCCCACAGCCAGGACCCTTCCTGGGCGGGACCCTCCTGGGGACCATGGGAGACCCCAGCCCTCCCTGGGCAGGACCCTTCTAGGGACCTTGGGATACCTTGGCCCTCCCTAGATGGGACACCCCTGGGGACCGTGGGACACTCTGGCTTTCCCTGGGCAGGGCTCCCCTGGGGACCGTGGGACACTCTTGCCCTGCCTAGGTGGGATCTCCCTGAGGACCCCATGGGATACCCCGATCCTTCCTGGGCAGGAACTCCTGGGGATTGTGAGACACTCTGGCCCTCCCTGAGTAGGAAACTCCCGGGGACTACACTGTGCACTTAAAGAAGATTAAAATAGCACAGTTTAGTATGTTTTGCCAAAATAATTTTTTTTTTGAGTTAGGGTCTCACCTGGTGCCCAGACTGAAGTGGCATGATCATGGATCACTGCAGCCTCCACCTCCTGGATTCAGGCAATGTTTACACCTCAGCCTCCTGAGTAGCTGGGACTACAAGCACACACCATCACACCCGGCTGATTTTTTTTTTCTGTAGAAACAAGGTCTCACTATGTTGCCAGGATGGTCTCAAACTCCAGGGCTCAAGCGATCCTCCAGCCTTGGCCTCCCCATGTGCTGGGATTATAAGCATGAGCCATCACACCCAGCCAGGAAACCCTATTTTAAAAAGGAACCTTCAGAGAACAAAAAAGAGCTCTTATAAATTAAAAGATAAGAGCAGGACGGCAAACTTATTAGAAAGTTGACAAGAAAACCTGACGATATCCCCAAAAAACAAAATAAAGAAATGGAAAATAGAGAAGAAGATAGGAGGACCAGCCGGGAAGGCAGACAAGAAATCAGCGGAAGCTCTAGAAAATGGTGAGGGCCAAGTATGGTGACTCAGCCTGTCAACCCAGCACTTTGGGAGGCCGAGGCAAGAGGATTGCCTGAGCCCAGGGGTTGAAGACCAGCCTGGGCAACTTGGTGAGGCTTTGGCTCTACAATAAGTCAAAAAAATTAGCCAGGTATGGTGCGCAAGCCTGTAGTTCCAGCTACTTGGAAGACTGAGGCAGAAGGATCGCCTAAGCCCAGCAGGTCAAGGTGGCTATGAGCGTGCCACTGCACTCCAGCAGGGGCGACAGTGCGAGACTCCAACCAAAAAAAAAAAAAAAAAGAAAGAAAGAAAAGAAAAAGAAAATGGCAAGGGGGCATTGCCCACACGACACATAACCGAATAACAGTGCTGCCCACACCCAAACATCCTGAGCCTCCATATCGAAGGTTTTCAGGATACAAGACAAGGCCACAGTCAAGGGCATCACCATGACACTTGAGAACACTGGAGACAAAGATCCTGAGAACCTTCAGGAAAAGAAAACACATACAAATCAAGGGGCAGGGTACAGTGGGCCTGTTATCCCAACACTTTGGGAGACCCAGGTGGGACAACTGCTTGGGGTCAGGGGAACAGACCAGCCTGAGAAACGTAGGGAGATCCTGTCTATATACAAAACGTTTTGTAAAAAATTAAAGTGGTATCTGACTAGAATACTAGGAGTTAGACGATGGTGGGAGCAAGCCATTCAAAATGTGGAAGGAAAATTATTTTCAATATGGAATTCAGTACCTAGCTAAACTATCATTAAATATATACCAGGCTGGGCAGGGTGGTTCTCACCTGTAATCCCAGCACTTTGCGAGGCCAAGGTGGGAGGATCATTTAAGGCCAGAAGTTCAAGCTCAGCCTGGGTGACACAGTGAGACCCTGTCTCTAGGAAAAATTTAAAAATTTAAAAATTTAAAAAATTAGCTAGGTGTGGTGGTACACGCTTATAGGCCTAAGCAGCCTCTACTTGGGAGGCTGAGGCAGGAGGATAGCTTGAGCCCAGGAGGTGAGCTACAGTGAGCTACAATCACACCACTACATTCGAGCCTAGATACAGAGTGAGATCCCATCTCTATAAAAAATAAACAAATAAGCCGGGCTCGGTGGCTCAGCCTGTAATCCCGCGCCATTGGGAGGCTGAGGTGAGTGGATTGCCTGAGCCTGCGGGTTTGAGACCTGCCTG